>NW_024082222.1:83189-180814 GCF_003009895.1 Hyaena hyaena | reverse complement strand
CAGAACATTTATTTTAAAATTTAAAAAAATGTTTTATATGTGTTTTACTTATGTTCTTGTGATAATGGGAAAGAAAGAATTATCCTTAACATCAATTAGGATTTTTTAAATTTCTTTAAATTTTTTTATTTATTTTCAGAGAGAGTGCACATGCATATGTGTGCATGTGGGGGAGGAGCAAAGAGAAAGGGAGAGAGAATCCCAAGCAGATTCCACACTCAGCACAGAGCCCAACACAGGACTGGAGCCCATGAACCACCAGATCATGATGTGAGCTGAAATCAAGAATCAGATGCTTAACAAACTGGGCTACCCAGGTGTCTCAATTGGGCATCTTAAATGCAAAATATAACCAAGAAAATTTGAAATGTACCTCCAGAGTTTGTTAAATATATAATTTAAAATACTATACTAAATAGTCAGAATTCCCTACTATAAAGTATTTTTAAAATATATTGGGTTGTAAATGTTCAGAAGCAAAATTTTCAAATTTCTAGCTACACTCTAAAATTAGGTCTTGATATTGAATATCAAAAAGAACATATAACCTTAGATCTGATATCTTTTCTGGGAACTTAACCTAGAATTATACTAGTACACTTAAAATGACTTACTTAAAGGGCTATTCATTGAAGCATTTTTTAATTATAAAGGATTGGTAACTACCTGTATTTCATTAATAGGCAACTAGTTATATAAATTAAACTATAGTACATTCATGCAATAAAATGCCATGTAACTAAGAAAAAATATGGGAGATATGTACCATGGAAATATCCCAAAATATATTAAGTCAAAGTAAAAGCAAATATATCATGTAATTCTGCTCATATGTGGAATTCAAGAAATAAAACAAATGAACAAAGAAAAAAAAAAAAAGAGAGGCAGGCACAAACCAAGAAAAGGACTTTTCACTATAGAGAACATATTCAGGGTTACCAGAGAGAAGGTGGGTGGGGGGACAGATGGAATAGGTGATGGGGATTAAAGAGTACACTTATCCTGATGAGCACTGAGTAGAACACTGTATGTTAACTACTCTGGATTTAAAATTTAAATTTTTTTAAAAGCAAATGATAAAGCAGCCTGTATAATATAGTGTTTTTTGTATAAGAAGAAGAAAAATATATAATACAATATATTATATGCAATATCAAATATTAGATTCTAATGTAGTTAATGCTCAGCAGACTTATTCTTCATGGTCAGGAAGGCAATCCCCTATCTTGAGTTATTAATTCTGCATGAAATATAACCTTTCTGACATATTAGTTTTTGCTTGTATTATATGAAAAACTTCAGATGTATATATAGACTTATAATAAATTTGGTTATGTGTGTAATTCATCATATGCTTAATTATATACATAATAAAACTGTAATTTGCATAATATGTATAATTTGGATTATACATATATATATTATATATTAATATCCTATTCAAAGAACTACCTTAGTAACCAGTGGTATATCAAATGGGAGACAAATCCCTTAAAAGAAGTCTCCCTTGTGGTATAGGCAATAATGGTATGAATTTTCTATATGAAATTTTAAGCAACAGTGTCCAGAAGTCCCCCTGCCTTTTATTTTACTATGTACAGGAATTCTTAATAATTTCAGTGATAAAATTCTTTCTCTCTCTTTTTTTGATGTTTTATTTATTTCTTAGAGAGAGAGAGAGACAAAGAGAGAGAGAGACAGCGTGAGCAGAGGAGGGTCAGAGGAAGAGGGAAACACAGAACCTGAAACAGGCTCCAGGCCCTGAGCTAGCTGTCAGCAGAGCCTGACGCGGGGCTTGAACCCACAAACCGCGAGATCATGACCTGGGCTGATGTTTAACCGACTGAGCTTGAACCCACAAACCGCGAGATCATGACCTGGGCTGGACGCTTAACCGACTGAGCCACCCACGCACCCCAAAATTCTTTTTCTCAAATGGACTTTTTCTTCTACTGTCTTTCTATTCTTCATGTGCCAGTGACAGAAACAAAGTTACATCCCAATTTGAATTTAGGTTCAGTTAGTTTCAACAATCATTTCATATAGGTAAATGAATAAACTTAGTAAACAAAATATCTTCACAATCATCCATTTGAGCTCCAATGCCTATCTGCCAAAACAACTATTTTGGTTTTGTTTTGAACTCCTCTTAACAGAAATTGGCAGTTTGATTTCACTTTTAGGATACTGTTGGGAATGCAGTAGTAAGACATCATCAGTGCAGACAAGATGCTTGTTTTTCTGTTTACTAAGATATGAGAACTTTTATGTCATTCATCTAAAATCTTTTTGGAAATAAACTACAAAGAAGAAGTAGAGTTTCATTAAATGATATAAACAAGTGATGAGAATTAAAACTCATTTATCAGAAGGCCATTTCTACCAATTTTTTCTTGAAATTATATCTGAAGAAGCCTTAAAATCCTTAGACTTATATTTAAACTATGTATTGATTTATTTTGGGTTTTACAAACAAAACTAAAGAAAAGCTGTATAGACTTGGTACTAGAGGTCTCCATGGTCCATTCATTCATCTAATCCTTTGCTTGTTAAACAAATATTTATTAAGTTCCACTAATTGCAAGGTAATATGTTGCACATTAGACAATCAGCAGTGAGAATAATGGGTAAGATCTCTTCCGTCAAACGTATAAATTGCAGTGATGACAGAAAAGAATAAACAAATCAACAGATATAGAAGATAATTACAAACTGTGCTAAGAACAAGAAAGAAAATAAACAACATGGGAAGGAATCGGGGAGTTGTTTTCTGGGTAAGAAGTTGAAAGAAGACCTCATTAAGAAGTTATAATTAGAGCTATGCCAAAACCCAACAGAAAACTTTTCACACAGAGTGAAGAGGAAAAATAAAGTTTCTAAAGCAAAAACGAGCTGTGCATATTCAAAAACAGAAAAAAAAAAGTGGTGCTTTTTTAAAGAAGAATGATAGTGTTAGAAGGAGTTGTAGAGTTAGTCGAAGCTGTAATCATAAAAGGCCATACAGATATTGCAAGGGGTTTGATTTACCTTTAGTGCAACAGGGAGACATAGGAGGGTTTTAATAAGGGCAATAATGTGATATGATTTTTGCGTTTAAAATAGTCTCTCTAGTTGTGATGGATGGCTTGGAAAAAGTTAAATAGAAATTAGGAACCTATTTCAGAAATCCAAGTGAAAAAAAGATGGTAGTGGCTTACACTAAAATGGCAGGACATGGACAGAAGTAAACAACTTTGAAATATATTTTGAGCTAAAATTAGTTTATCTTCCTGATTTGTGTGTAGTGGGGGGGGGCAATAAATGAAAGAAAACATCAAGTGAGTCTCATACAGGGGGCGGATTTGTTTTGTTTTGTTTTGGCTCTTAGCAACTGGCTGTACACTTAATGACATATAGAAGCCTATGAAAAACCAAGTTTGGAGAATTATAAGAGTTGTATACACATTAAGTTGAGATGCTTAAGTGATATGCAAATGGAGATGTAAAACACAGAGTTGGCTATAAAGACCTTAAACTAAAGATATCAGATCTTCATATGCAATTTGATTAAAAGACAGCAAGTAAAAAAAAAAGTCATGATTTTTTTTGTCATAGAACCCAATGAGATCACCCTGAAAGAGAAGAGATAATCACCCTGACAGAAGAGAAAGGTCCCTGCTCTGAGACTTTAGATGTAACATAGATGAAGAAGAGCCAGCAAATGACCCGGGAAAGAGTGGGGCCAGAATAGTTAAAGGAAATCAAGAAGACAATGTTGTCATGAAAGCCAACAGAAGAAAATGTTCATAAAGGAAGAAGTGAGCGTTTGGATTAGTTGCTACTGAGAGGGCAAATTAGAACCTAGATGTGTCCTTTCGATATGGCAATTTGGAATTTCAGTTCTTGACTGGGAACACAAGATCCATTAGAATGTGAAAGAATAAATAAAATAACAATGTTAAAGAATTTTGGTTTTGGAGTTGAGTCAAACAAGGTGATAGCTGAAAGGTTGTAGAACGAATGTAGGTTGATTTTTTTAAGATAAGTTATGCATATGCCATTCATCCCCAACCTCAATATAGGGATTAGCCAACAATAAAGGAAGTATTTCTAATGTAGTAGAGACAGAATACAGAAGCAAAACCCTTGAGAAAAATGAGAACAGAAGTTATATTGAGTACACGTTTATATCATCTGGCCAAGATTTGTAATGTCAGAGGTAGGCTATAAAAATATATCTCACAAATTTTGGGGAATTGCCTAGAAGAGGACTGACAATTTTTTCTATGAATTGGAAAAAGTTTTCATATTGGCTTTGTATGAGGAAAAGACTACCATAATCTATAAACTCCTTGTAATTTTGCTACTTAAGAAAAAGAGAAAGAAATTAATGTTTGTTAAGGCTCAACTATCTGATGACTGCTGGTTTCCTGGATGTCTCTAATTTTCAGTAATGCCTCCTGACAGCACAGTTGTAGGAAAGAACAAGGATTCCACCCAGCAACAAACTGTCAATGATCCAGGTCAAGCTTGTGGTCAGATAGAGTTAAAAAAGAATATCCTTTATCCTTAGCTTCAAAGCTTTCTGGGAGCTTATAAAAACAAAATTGCTGGCCCCAATCCAGAACCATTGATTCTAGAATGATGGAGACAATACACAGGGATATGGATTTTGACTAGCACCTCAGGTATTTGTGTGATATTCTCTTGGCCCTGGTCTGCAAATCAGTGTTCAATAGTGTTCAGAGAATCTTACTTAGTCCATTTTGAAACGCTATAACAAAATACTGTAAACAGAGTGGCTTAATAAAACATTTACTTTTCACATTTGCAAAGGCTAGGAAGTCCAAGGTTTTAAGATGGTAGATGTAATAGATCTGGACTGTGGTCAGCAATTCTGTTTTTATAAACTCTCAGGAGCTGTGCTGTCAATCATGACAGTGCAGCCCTCATGAATGGGATTAGTGCCTTATAAAAGGGGCCCTAGAAAGATCCTCTACACTTTCTTCCATGTGAAGTTACAGCTAGGAGTCACCATTTATAAACCAGTAGACAGGCTCTCTATATACACCTTCATGACCTAATCACCTCCCAAAGGCCCCACCTCTTAAATGCTATTCCCTTGGGAGTTAGGAATTCAACATATGAATTTTGGGAGAATACAAACTTCCAGTCCATAGCACCTAGGTAAATATAAGGGCAGGGAGGGTATATTACATTAACAAATGTCAACAATAAATAATCATGTGTAAAACATGTTGGGAAGAAGTGAAGCCACGGAGTAAACACACAATGAATCCAATCTATATCCAGTCCATAGGCAGCCTTGTTATCCATGGAGTTTATCATTCCCTCCAAAGAAAACTCACTCTATCAGGCATAAATGAGAAATAGATATGTTGCTGACAGGTTACAGAGGGGAAATGAATGTGAATGGATTTATTACACAATATATAATACAGTAAATTAGTGTATGCTTCTTAATGTCTATTCTCAAATATTATCTGTGTTGCTTCATTCCCGTGTATGGTCTCTAAACTCCCAGACTCCTGTCTAAATCTCCCTGAATATCTCATCTTAGCCTTTATTTGTATCTCTTTTGTCTGAAAAGAAATTTAGCTCCATCTGAGTTACATAATCATTACCTTCTGGTAGGCATTCTTTATTACTGTGTTTAAGTTTTGAAGGCTCAGCAAAATGAGTTTATCAACATTCCATGTACATTCGTGGAGAGTGGCAGAGAATTATAAACATTTTTCTGTCATATTTTTCTATACAAAGGGGTTATACTCATGGATATCTTAAATACGCTGTGTAATAGGAAAATTTGGGTACAGTTTGTAAAATGAGAAATTTAGCCAAGAACAAGACAAAGGGCAAGTTGGCTCCATGGATGTTGGTATAAAGTCAGAACAACTTATGTGGTGTTTACACTCTGCCAAGCAGACTTTTAGCTTAAAGGCCAATTTCCAGGACAAAACTTTCTTGTTCGCATACAATAGACAGATGTTGGAGCATTCTTTAGTAAGGTACATGAAATGTTACTAATTGGACCCCAAGGTTGTATAGAGATAAGATGAGTAATAGTACTTTATAGCACAGGATTGCCAATTAAGGAGCAAAAGGGAAGAACTTTGGTGAGCCCAAAGTGAAACTCAAGATTTGATGAGATGAAGATTTCTCTAGAAATTGGTTTTAAAGTATATTTATCAATTTAAATTAGGAGCTGTGCTGTGAGAAGACCATCACCGGCATTTTGACTAATTGAAGGTAGATTCTCAATTAGAAAAAGACAGAGCAATTTTAGAGCTAATTTTTGGAATAGGAAGAAGGTAAATCTTTCTCTATTCACCATGTGAGATTGTAAACACATGAATACTTCTGGCAATATTTTCACATAATTTATAATAATAAGTATTATTTTTAAAAAACCTAACCATACACTTGAGCATATGTTACTAATTTTAAACATTCTTCTAAATTAACATCCCTCAAACCCTTATCTATAAATGCAGGATAGACCCTATACCTGGTATACAAGCTCGTAGTGGAATTTCCAGAGACTTTTGGATAAAAAGAAATTTTTCTGTAGTTTTTTTAGCTTAGAGTTCAGGAAAGTTTTGACCAAACTGTTTTAGCCTGAAAATATGAGAAAAAGAAATGAGGTCTATATCCATGAATGAGCTTACTGTATTCTCTTCTAGGGTTTTGTTATATTTTATAAAGCTCTGAGATAACTGATAAAGTAAACTGGTTCAAATAAGAATGTCACTAGCATCCAAACACATCTATATACAGGATTACCCCAGCCTAGATTTGGAGGAAGAAGTTCATATTTCAGAAGGCCTAATAAGAAATCTTATCGGGGCTATTGACTACAATCTCAAATTAATAACAATTTTCTTAGCAAAAGTACCCAAAACATACAACAGTATTTATCAACTTTTCTGTTTGCTAATAAAAATAACAATAACAAAAAAGAGAAAGAAGTGATCATCCAAGAGAATAAAATAGTGTTTGCTCAGTGAATACTTTTAGAAATTGTATAATTAAATCTTGAAATTTTGGTTAAATAGTATAGAAAATATACTCCATTATAAGTAAGGATCTTGTGAACTATCCAGACATTAATTTTATCCTTTCTACAATTAGAAAAGCAAGAATATAATTTATAATATTTTTAAAATCTGATATATATCCTAATAAAAATTCCAAAAATAAATACATACACATATGGTCAATAAATTTACACAAGGTACAAAATACACAATAAGGAAGAAGAGATCTTTCAACACATGCTGCTGGGAAAATTGGACACCTACATGCAAAAGAATGGATCTGGACCATTATCTTACACTGTGTACAAAAATCACCTCAAAACAGATTAAAGGCGTATATGTAAGACCTGGAAGCATAAAATTCCTAAAAGAAAACCTAGGAGGTAAACTCCTTGACATCAGTATTACAGATTTTTTTTTTAAATCTGACTCCAAAGGCAAGGTAAAATAAACGAAGGGGAGCTACATCAAACTAAAATGCTTCTGCACAGTGAAGGAAATCATTACTAAAATTAAAAGGTAATTTACTGAATAGGAGAAAATATGGGCAATCATACATCTAATAAGGGGTTAATACCCCAAATACGTAAAGGAATCATACAAGTCAATCACAAAAACAACAACAATACCCCACAAAGAGTCTGATTTAAAAATGGACACAGTGCATGAATAGATATTTTCCTAAGAAGACACACAGATGGCCAACAGGTACATGAAAAGTTGCTCAAAATCACTAATCATCAGGGAAATGCAAATCAAAACCACAATGAGATGTCACTTCACACCTGTTGGGGTGGATGTTATCAAAGCAACACAAATGATAACAAATGTTGGCAAGGATAACGAGAAACAGAAGCTCTTAGATACTGTTGGTTGGAATATAAATCTGTACATCCATCATGGAAAATAGTATGAAGATTCTTTAAAAACATTAAAATAGAATTTTCATATGATCCACAAATCCACTTTTGGGTGTATACTCAAAATAATTTGAAACAGAGTCTCAAAGAGATATTTCCAGTTCCATGGTTATAGCAACATTAACCACCAGCTAAAACCTGGAAATACTCAAGTGTCCTTCAATGAATGATTAAGGAAGCAAGTATGGTAATACATACAATGGAATATTATTCAGCCTTAGAAAGGAAGAAAATTTCCCCTTATTCTACAACATGGATGAACATAGAAGATATTGTGCAAATGAAATAAGCCAATTGCCAGAAGATAAATGCTGATTTATATAAAGTACATGGAGTAGTCAAAATCACAAAAGGTCATCTGGGACCAGGTGCAGCAGGTGTCTGGTCTAGTACCAAGCACCGAAGATGTGAAGCATGAGCCGGGACCCTCGGCCCATTGGGTATCCCTGGAAAGTGATGGGAGGGTCCAACCTTCGAATTCCAGAGGTGACCGCAAGGACCCAGCCAGCAGAGGAAGGTCCAGCTGGGAGGAAACCCGCTCCTTTGCCACACCTTATGCAAATGACTCCTCATACAGGAAAGAGGAGTTAAGGTGGCAGAGAAATAGGGGGACTGATATTTCCTCGTCCCTCAAATACAGCTGTATTTAAGTCAGAATACTTGGAACACCCAGGAATTCTGTCTGCAGAGTGACAGAAAAATTCACAAGTGGACAAAGACAGCTTAATGAGACAGAGGTGAGTATATGGTAGTTTGGAGAGATAAAACGGGTGGCATAGGCACAAAGGGGAGGAAACCCCTTCTGTAGAGAGACAAAAAGGAGCAAAGAGGCTGTGGACGTATGGTATTGTGTTTGGGCAAGAGAAAACTCTCTCCAGACCATTTACTTTGGAACAAGAAATACAGAGAGTTCCAGTTTTTACTGTGCAAACAGCTTTAGGAGCTGAAGATTGGAATTTTCAGGACTGGAGTCATCAGTACTTGCTCCAGATAGTAGCCACTGCCTTGTGTGCATGCCTTGAGGGGATGCAGCCAGCCAGGGGGTAGTTCCTGAGGTAGCTATCTCAGGAACACACTGAGAGAACAGTCCCTTCCCTCCAGTACTGTCTTAAGAGGGTATATTGCCCTCCCTCCCCCCACCCCGGCACAAAAGGTCCTGTAGAAACCCATCAGCCAGAGACCCTTTGTCAGCTATGTGGAGTGGTGCTACCCTAGAACCAGGGTATGTCATTTAAGACACTAGGTTTTGAATCCCAGCTGAGTGCCTAGTGGGCCTGGGAGACTGTGGAGCAGGACAAGCCAGTGGCCAGAGCTGCTCTATGAGGGCTGCCTGAACAGTATGGGTTGAGACACCTGGTCCAGGGAG
Source organism: Hyaena hyaena (assembly GCF_003009895.1). Taxonomy (NCBI): domain Eukaryota; kingdom Metazoa; phylum Chordata; class Mammalia; order Carnivora; family Hyaenidae; genus Hyaena; species Hyaena hyaena. The sequence goes on along the minus strand of NW_024082222.1, from coordinate 171,491 downwards.
GAGAGACTGGGGAGTCACCATTTTTCTTCCCATCACCAGCAAAGTGGGGCTTGAGGGAACAGGACAATGGTCCCACAATGAAGGGGGGACCTGCTTACACCAAACTCTGTCCCTCTGTGCCTGGTCACTGCTTGTCTACTAGAGTGGGACTTACACTGACCAAACCTGATGACCTCTCATCCCGACCAACACAGCTATTGGTCCCAGGCATCAACAGACAATGTCTTGTGGTTTTGTATGTTAGTATGTTTTTTTCTCTCTCTTTTTCTTTACTTTTCCTCTCTTTTCCCTTCTTTTTCTTTCCACTCTTCTCTTTTTTTCCCCTTTGAGAATCAGGCTTATAGTTTCTGATTTCATTTTTGATCAATTCATATATACATATATATTTTTCCCTTTCTTTCTTAGTCTATTCTAGTTGCTCATTTGTTTATTCAGGCATTTTTACACTATTCTTTTCACACATTCTCTGTATCTCCTTTATTATCTTGTCCCTCTTTCTCTGGGTTAAGTCTTATAGTTTCTTTGATGCTCTGCCTGGTCTTTCTTTTTTTGCCCCTTTCATTTTTCTCTTTGTATGAAATAAGGTCCCCCAGCATTCCTTTTTTCTTGAGTTACTTCAGTGAACAAATCAAAGCACACCTGGTGGCAGATCCAAACACTCCACCACTATGAGCAGTGATATAAAGCAGCCAAATATGCAACAACAGAGTGCATACAACACACTCCAAAAACACCTCCTGAAGTGCCAGGCCTTGGACAGTGTATGGCCCTTTTTTAATATAGTAGTACCTGCAGGTGCAGGACACATAACAATCTATTAAAACACATAAAAGATAGAAACCTAGCCAAAATGATGAAAAAGAAAATTTCTCCACAAAAGAAATTCCAGGAAAAAATGACAGCCAAAGAATGGCTCAAAACTGACATAAACAGTATATATAAACAATATATCTGAAAAAGAATTTAGCGTAACACTCATAAGACTAATAGCTGGGCTGAAAAAAGCAAAGAACAGCAAAGATTCGATTGCTGCAGAAATCAAAGATCTAAGAAATAGTCACAATCATTTAAGAAATGCTGTAAATGAGATGCAAAATAAACTAGATGCAGTGACATCAAGGATAGAAGAGAAACAGGGAAGAGAACAGGTGAAATAGAAGATAAAATTATGGAAAATGATGAAGACTGAAAAAAAAGAGGGAAAGGAAATTAGTAAATCATGAAGGAAGAATTAGAGACCTAAGTGATTCAATGAAATGAAATAATATCAATATCATAGAAATTCCAGAATAAGAAGAAAGGGCAGAAAGAATATTTGAGATTATAAAGATTATAGCTGAGAACGGCCCTAATCTGGAGAAGGAAATAGACATCCAAGTCCAAAAGGCACAGAGAACTCCCTTCAAAATCAGCAAGCATAGGTCAACACCATGACATATCATAGTGAAACTGGCTATATACAAAGATAAAAAAAGAATTCTAACAGCAGCTAGGGACAAATGGGCCTTAAATACAGGGGTAGACACATAAGAGTCATAGCAGACCTGTCTACTGAAACTTGGGAAGCCAGAAGGGAGTGGCAGGAAATATTCAATGTGCTGAATAGGAAAAATGAGCAGCCAAGAATCCTGTAACCAGCAAGGCTGTCATTCAGAATAGAAGAAGAGATAAAGGTTTTCCCAGACAAACAAAACTGAAGGAGTTCATGACCACTAAACCATCCCTGCAAGAGATCCTAAGGGGGACTTCGTGAGTGGAAAGCAGTAAAGACTACAAAGGACCAGAGACATTACCACAAGCACAAAACCTACAGATAACACAATGATACTAAATCTATCTTTCAATAATCTCTCTGACTGTACATGGACTAAATGCCCTACTCAAAAGACATAAAGGTATCAGGATAGATTTTTTTAAAAGTTAAATAAAACCCATATTAATCTATATGCTGCCTACAAGAAACTCAGTTTAGACCTGAGGACACCTGCAGATTGAAAGTGAGGGGATGAAGAACCATTTATTATGCTGCTGGATGGTAAAAGAAATCCGGAATAGCCATTCTTATATCAGACCATCTAGATTTTAAAACAAAGTAACAAGAGATGAAAATGGGCATTATATCATAATTAAGCGATCTATACTTCAAGAAGAGCTAACAGTTGTAAATGTTTATGCCCACAATGTGAAGGCAAATATATGAATCAATCATAAACATAAATAAATGTATAGATAATAATACTGTGATTGTATGGGACTTCAATACTCCACATACAGCAATGGACAAATCATCTAGGCAGAAATTCAATATGGAAACAACAGCTCTGATCAACCCATTGAAGAAGATGGACTTAACAGATATATTCCAACTTTTCATCCAAAAGCAGCAGAATACACATTGTTCTCAAGTCCACATGGAACATTCTCCAAAAGAGATCACATACTGTGTCATAGAACAATGCTCAACAAACATAAAATGATTGAAATCATACCATGTATATTTTTCAGATCTCAACATTATGAAACTTGGAATCAGCCACAAGAAAAAATTTGGAAAGCCCCAATTACATGGAGATTAAAGAACATCCTACTAAAGAATGAATAGGTCAATCAGAAAATTAAAGAAGAAATTTAAAAATATATGGAAGCAAATGAAAATGAAAACATGACAGTCCAAACCTTTGGTATGCAGCAATGCCATTCCTAAGAGAAAAATACATTGCAATTCAGGCCTATCTCAAGTAGGAAGAAAGAACCCAAATATAGAACCTGACCTCACATCTAAAGAAACAAGAAAGACAGCAGCAAAAAAAGCCCAAAGCCAGCGGAAGAAGAGAAATAATAAAGATTAAAGCAGAAATAAACAATATAGAATCCCATAAAACTTTAGAACACATCAATGAATCTAAGATGTTGTATTTTGAAAGAATAAACAAATTGGTAATCTCCAGTCAGACTTCTCAAAAAGAAAAGAAAGAGGACCCAAGTAGATAGAATCATGAATGAAAGAGGATAGATCACCACCAACACCACACAAATACCAACAATTATTAGAGAATACTATGAAAAATCCTATGCCAACAAACCAGACAATCTGGAAGAAATGGACAAATCCCAAAACACCCACATACTACCAAAACTCAAAAGGAAAGAAATAGAAAATTTGAACAGACTAATAAAGAAATGAAGAAATTTAACTGATTACCAATCATCTTCCAACAAATAAGATTCTTGGGCCAGATAGCTTCCCAGGGGAATTCTACCAGAGATTTAAGGCAGAGTTCATATCTATTCTTCTCAAGCTGTTCCAAAACAAAACAAACAAACAAACAAAAAAACCAAAAACAATAACAACAACAACCAAAAAAACAGAAATAGAAAGAAAGTTTCCAGATTCATTCTTTGAAGCCGGCATTACCTTGATTCCCAAACCAGACAAAGATCCCACTAAAAATGAGAATTACAGGCCAATATCCCTGATGAACATTGATCCAAAAATTCTCAACAAGATAGTAACAAATAAAATTCAACAGTATATTAAAAGAATTATTCACCATGATTCAGTGGGATTCATTCCTGGGCTACAAGGCTAATTTAATATTCACAAATGAATCAATGTGATACATCACATTAATAGAATAATGGATACAAACCACATGGTTCTCTCAATAGATGCAGAAAAAGCATTTGACAAAATACAGCATCCTTCCTTACTAAAACAAAACAAAACAAAAAACTCAAGAAAGTGGGATAGAAGGAACATAACTTGACATCATAAAAGTCATATATGAAAGGCCCACAGCTAATATCATCCCCAATGAGGGAAAAAAGGAGCTTTCCCACTGAGATAAGGAACATGACAGAGATGTCTACTCACCACTATTTTTTTTAGCATAGTGTTTGTTGGAAGTCCTAGTCTCAGCAATCAGACAACAAAATGAAATAAAAGGCATCCAAATTGGCAAAGAGGAAGTCAAACTTTCACTCTTCACAGATGACATGATACTATACATGGAAAACCTGAAAAACTCAACCAAAAAAACCCTGCTAGAACTGACACATGAATTCAGCAAAGTCACAGGATATAAAACCAATGTACAGAAATGAGTTGCATTTCTATGCACCAATAATGAAGCAACAGAAAATCAAGGGATCGACCCCATTTCCAATTGCATCAAGAACGATAAAATACCTAGAAATAAACCTAACCAAAGGGGTAAAAGATCTGTATGCTGAAAACTATTGAAAGCTTATGAAACAAATAGAAGACACAAAGAAATGGAAAACCATTCCATGTTCATGGATTAGAAGAACAAATATCGTTAAAATGTCAATACTACCCCAATGCAATCTCAATCAAAATTGCACCAGCATTTTTCACAGAACTAGAACAAACAATCCTAAAATTTGTATGGAACCACAAAACACCCCAGATAGCCAAAGTAACGTTGAAAAAGAGAACCAAAGCTGGCGGCATCACAATTCTGGACTTTAGCCTCTAATACAAAGCTGTAATCATCAGGACAGTATGGCACTGGCACAGAAACTGTCACAGAGACCAATGGAAGAGAATAAAGAACCTAGAAATGAACCCCAAAATATATGGTCAACTGGTCTTCAACAAAGCAGGAAAGAATATCCAACGGAAGAAACACAGCCTCTTACCACAGAAAATGGTGCTGGGAGAAGTGAACAGCAACATGTAGAAGAATAACATGGACCACTTTCTTTTACCATACACAAAAATAAATTCAAAATGGGTGAAAGATCTAAATGTGAGACAAGAAACCATAAAAATCCTATAGAAGAAAACAGGTAGCAACCTCTTTGACCTCAGCCCCAGCAACTTCTTATTTGGCATGTCTCCAAAGACAATGGAAATAAAAGCAAAAATGAACTATTGGGACCTCATCAAGATAAAAAGCTTCAGCAAACAAAGTAAACAAAAGTAAAAGGCAACCTATGGAATGAGAGAATATATTTGCAAATGACATATCAGATAAAAGGTTAGTATCCAAAATATATAAAGAACTCACCAAACTCAACACCCAAAACCAAATAATCCAGTGAAGAAATGGTCAGAAGACATGAATAGACACTTTTCCAAAGAAGACATCCAGATGGCAAACAGACACATAAAAATATGCTCAACATCACTCATCATTAGCGAAATACAAATCAAAACCACATTGAGTTACCACTTCACACTGGTCAGAGTGGCTAAAATTAACAAGCTAGGAAATCACAGATGTTGGCAAGAATGTGGAGAAATGGGAACCCTCTTGCATTGTTGGCAAGTATGCAAACTGGTGCAGCCACTCTGGAAAACAGTGTGAAGGTTCCTCAAAAAATTAAAACCTATGATCTAGCAATAGCACTACTAGGAATTTATCCAAAGGATACAGGAGGGATGGTTCATGGGGCCACATGTGCCCCAGTGTTAATAGTAGTACTATCAACAATAGCCAAATTATGGAAAGATCCCAAATGTCCATCAAGCAAAGAAGAAGTGGTATATATATATATATATATATATATATATATATATAAAGAAGATAAAGAACAAGTGGTATGTATATATATATATATATATATATACATAGGCATTGAGGAGGGCACTTGCTGGGATGAACACTAGGTGTTGTATATAAGAAATGAATCATGGGAATCTATTTTATTTCTTAAGCCAAGACTACACTGTATGTTAGCTAAATTGACAATTAATTAATTAACTAATTAATTAAAATAAAAAATCAGAGAAACACACAGCAGAATGGTGCTTGCCAAGGACTGGAGGGAGAGGAAATGGGGAGTTATTGTCTAATGAATACATAGTTTCAGTTTTACAAGATAAAAGATATGTGGAGGTTGATTATGGTGATGATAACATATTATAATGTATTTAATACCACTGAAATGTTACACTTAAAAATGATTATGATGGTAAATTTTATATTATATGTGTTTTACCACAAAAAAATAATGAAAATAAAGGTAATTTCTTTTATGACATTATCCTTATGTTAGAATAAGTTAAAAGTGGATACATTTTCTTCATTTGGAGCTGTAGTGGAGTAAAATGGACATTAATTTGAGTTATAGTAAAATTTCATCAGCAATTTTTCAAAGATTGCAACAAATGTTCAAAATATCACATTACAAATACAGAATATTGTTGAAGGCTGAAACAATGTTAATAGATGTTTCTTAATGTATATTTTCAAATAGCTGATCCCACTACAGTAAGGATATGTAATTCACAAATTATGAAATTTGATGTAACAGTATCGATATCCCTTGGTTTTCCTGTTCTTTTCAAAACCACTGCTTTTCTTTTCTTTTGGGTGGGGGGGGGGGGGATTTAAAAAAAAAGGCCCAAATTTAGTAGAGTGTCAAATCCAGTATAGCATTCAATGAAAGCATTTAGAGGAGAAAATCCTATGCTTTTTCTCAAATTTTGTGCTAGAAAGTCAAATCATTACTTTTTCCAAAATTGTGGAGAGAAGGAGTTTAATCTGATAGAGGTGAGCAAGGATGTTTTATTTGCCTTCAGATATTTCTCCAGTTACTCCTCATTTCAAGATACAATTTAAGTTACATATCTGCACCTTAAAAGTGATAGAGAGTAGGAATAGGTGGTATTAGTTTAGAATTAGAACAGTATTTAAGAATATTACAGGAAATGTGCCACTTGAATTTTTTGGATGATTTCTCTTCTTTCACAGAGACAATTTTCCCCTTTAAATTTTTTAATTTAAATTATATTTAGTGAACATACAATGTAATATTAGTTTTAGGTATAGAATTCAGTGATTGATCACTTACATACAATACAATACCCAGTGCTCATCACAAGTGCCCTCCTTATTACCCATCACCCATATAAAGCATCGTCATTCCCTTCTCCCCTCCAGGAACCCTCAACATGAGTTCTCAACAGTTGAGTCTGTTTTATGGTTTGCCTCTCTTCTTCCCCCCATGTTCATCTGTTTTGTTTATTAAATTCCACACATTAGTGAAATAATGTGGTATTTGTCTTCCTCTGACTGATTTATTTTGTTTAACATAATACACTCTAGCTCCATGCATGTCAATGCTAATGGCACAACTTCATTCTTTTAATGGTTGAGTAATACATTCACACACACACACACACACACACACACACACACACCACTTCTTTATCCATTCATCAATCAATGGATATTTGGGTTCTTTCCATAATTTGGCTATTTTTGATAATGCTGATATAAAAATCAGGGTATATGTGCTCCTTTGAACCTGTATTTTTGTATCCCTAGGGTAAATACCTAGTAGTGCAACTTCTGGGCCATAAGGTAGTTCTAATTTTTTTAAACATTTATTTATTTTTGAGAGAGAGAGAGAACCCAAAGCAGGCTCCAGGCTGTAAACTGTCAGCTCAAAGCCCGACACTGGAACTCGAACTCAAGGACTGTGAGATAATGACCTGAACTGAAGTCTAACAATGACCTTAACTGACTGAGCACCCAGACACCCAGATAGTTCTATTTTTAATGTTTTAAGGAAATTTGGTATGGTTTTCCACAGTTGCTGTACCAAGTTTGCACTCTCATCAAGAGTGTAAGAAGGTTCCTTTTTATTGTACCTCACAAATATCTGTTGTTTCCTGTGTTAATTTTAGCCATTCTGACAGGTATGAGGTGATATTTTATTGTAGTTTTGATTTGTATTTCCCTGAAGATGAGTGATGTTGAACATCTTTTCATGTGTCTGTTTGCCATCTGGAGGTCTTCTTTAGAAAAGTATCTATTCTTTTTCTCCTATTTCTTCATGGATTATTTGGTTTTGGGGTGTTGAGTTTGATAAGTTCTTTATAGATTTTGTATAGTAACCCTCTATTAAATATGCCATTTTCAAATATATGCTCCAATTCCAAAGTTTGTCTTTTAGAGTTTTTTGGTATTTTTTTTTAAATCATTTTCTTTGCTATGTAGAAGCTTTTTATCTTGATGAGGTCCCAATAGTTCATTTCTGGTTTTGTTTCCCTTGCCTCAAGAGACATATCTAGTAAGAACGTGCTACAGCGAGTGCCAAAGATGTTGCTGCCTGTTTTCTCCTCTCAAATTTTGATAGTCTCATGTCTCACATTAAGGTCTTTTCTCCATTTTTTAAAGTTTATCTCTTTGTGTTTTTTTTTTTTTGGGTGGGGGGGCTAAGGGAAGAGACAGAAAGAGAGAGAGAATCCCAAGAAGCTATGTGCTGTCAGTGCAGAGCCCCACATTAGCCTTGAACTCATGAACTGTGAGATCATGACCTGAGCCGAAAACAAAAGTTGGATGCTTAACTGACTGAGCCATCCAGGTCTTTCATCCATTTCGAATTTACTTTTGTATATGGTGTAAGAAAGTGGTCTAATTTCATGTTTTTGCGTGTTGCTGTCCAGTATTCCCAACACCATTTGTTGAAGAGACATTTTTTCCATATAGTATTCTTTCCAGCTTTGTCAAAGATGCTGTGGGTCCATGTATATAGCTATGTCTGCTTTTGTACCATTGCTATACCATCTTGATGACTGCAGCTTTGTAATATAGCTTGAAGTCTAGAATTTTGAAGTCTCCAATATTATTTTTCTTTTTAAAAATTGCCTTCGCTATTGGGATCTTTTGTGGTTTTATATACATTTAGGATTGTTCTAGCTTTGTGAAAAGTACTGGTAAGTATTTTGATAGAGGTTATAATAAATATGTAGATTGTTTTTGGATAGTATAAATGTTTTAACAATATTTGTCCTTCCAATCTATGAGCATGGAATGGTTTTCCATCTTTGTGTCATATTCAATTTCTTTCATAAGTGTTTTATAGTTTTCAGAGTACAGATCTTTTATGTCTTTGGTTAGGTTTATACCTAGGTATCTTATGGGTTTTGGTGCAACTTTAAATGGGACTGATTTTTTTTATTTTTCCTTCTGCTGTTTCATTATTGGTATATAGAAATACAACACATTTTTGTATGTTGCTTTTGTATCCTGCAACTTTGCTGAATTCATGCATCACTTCTAGCAGTTTTTCTTTCTTTCTTTCTTTCTTTCTTTCTTTCTTTCTTTCTTTCTTTCTTTCTTTCTTTTGGGGGGTCTTCTTGCAGGGGTTCTTTCAGTTTTCCATGTAGAGTATCATGTCATCTGTGAAGGGTGAAAATTTTACTTCTTCCTCTGCTGATTTGGAGGCCTTTTATTTCTNTTTCTTTCTTTCTTTCTTTCTTTCTTTCTTTCTTTCTTTCTTTCTTTCTTTCTTTCTTTCTTTCTTTCTTTTGGGGGGGGTTCTTTCAGTTTTCCATGTAGAGTATCATGTCATCTGTGAAGGGTGAAAATTTTACTTCTTCCTCTGCTGATTTGGAGGCCTTTTATTTCTTTGTGTGGTCTGATGGCTGAGGGTAGGACTTCTAGCACTATGTTAAATAACAGTGGTGGTAGTGGACATCCCTGCCTTGGTCCTGACCATAGCTGAAAGGCTGTCAGGTTTTCCTAATTGAGATTAATGTTAGCAGTGGGTTTTTCACATTTGGCCTTTATTATGTTGAGGTATGTGTCCTCAATCACTACTTTGTTGAGAGTTTTTATCAAGAATGATGTTGTACTTTGTCAAATGCTTTTTCTGCATCTATTGAGAGGATCATATAATTCTTATCCTTTCTTTTGTCAAATGCTTTTTCTGCATCTATTGAGAGGATCATATAATTCTTATCCTTTCTTTTATTAATGTGATTTATCATGCTAATTGACTTGTGAATTGAACCACTTGCAGCTCAGGAATAAATCACATTTGATCATGGGATTTTAATGTACTGTTGGATTTGATTTGCTAGGGTCTTTTAATGTACCACTAGATCTGATTTGCTAGTATCTTTGGAAATTTTACATCCATGTTCATCAGGGAAATTGGCCTGTAGTTCTCCTATTTAGTGTAGTCTTTGTCTGGTTTTGGATTCAGGACAATGCTGGCCTCAAAGAATGAGTTTGGAAGTTTTCTTTCCATTTCTATTTTTGGTACAGTTGGAGAAGAATAGGTACTAACTCTCCTTTAAATGCTTGGTAGAATTCCCCTGGGAAGCCATCTAACCCTGAACTTCTGTTTCTTGGGGAGATTTTTTTTATTAATGATTCATTTTCTTGGCCAGTTAATGGTCTCTTCAAGGTTTCCATTTCTTCCTGTTTTGGTTTTTACTAGTTTTTGTTTCTAGAAATTTATCAATTTCTTCCAGATTGCCAATTTGTTGGCATATAAGTTTTCATTATTTTTCTTATAATTATTTATATTTCCTTGGGGTTTGTTGTGATTTCTCCTCTTTCATCTGTACTTTTATTTATTTGGGTCCTTTCTCTTTCCTTTTGGTAAGTCTGGCTAGCCGTTTATCAATGTTATTAATTCTTTCAAGAACAAACTCCTTGTTTCATTAATCTGTTCTACTGTATTTTTTTCGTTTTATATTATTTATTTTTGCTATAATCTTTATTATTGACCTTCTTCTTCCAGATTTATGCTTCCTTTGTTGTTCTCTTCTAGCTTTTAGGTGTAAGGTTAGGTTGCTTATTTGATATATTCTTGTTTTTTCAAGTAGGCCTGTATTGCTCTGTTCTTCTTTCTTATGACTTTAGCTGCATCCCAAAGGTTTTGGACAGTCATGCTTATTTTCATTTTTTTCTATGTATTTTTTAAATTTCCTCTTTAGTTTCCTGGTTGACCCATTCATTCTTTAGTAGGATGTTCTTTAAACTCCATGTATTTGTGGTCTTTCCAAACTTTTTCTTGTGGTTAATTTCAAGTTGCATAGTTTCATGGTCTGAAAATATGTATATTACAATCTGAATCCTTTTGTACTTTTTGAGGCTTCATCTGTGACCTAATAATGTGATGTGTTCTGAAGAATGCCCCATGTGCAAAAAGAATGTGAATTCTTCTGCATTTGGATGAAATATTCTAAATATAGCTATAAATTCCATCTGGTCTGTGTGTCATCCAAAACCATTATTTCCTTGTTGATTTTTTGCTCCGATATTCTGTTCATTTATGTAAGTAAGGTGTTAAAGTCCCCTAATATTATTGTATTGTTATCATTGAGTTCTTTTATGTTTGTTATTAATTGTTTTATATATTTGGGTGTCTCAAGTTGGGGCCATAAATATTTACAATTGTAAGATCTTGTAAGATAGATCCCTAAATTATGAAATAGTGCCCTTTTTCATCTCCTGTTACAGTTTTTGTTTTAAAATCTAGTTAGTCTGATGTAAGTATGGCTACTCCAGCTTTCTTTTGATGTCCATTTGCATGATAAATGGTTCCCCATCCCCTCACATTCAATCTGCATGTATCTTTAAGTCTAAAATGAGTCTGTTGTAGGTAGTATATAGATGGGCCTTGTTTTTTTAAATCCATTCTGAAACCTTATGTCTTTTGATTTGAGCATTTAGTCCATTTACATTCAGAGTAATTATTGATAGATATGAATTTAGTACCATTTTGTTACTTGTTTTGTCATTGTTTCTGGATATTTTCTTTGTTCCTTTGTAGTCTACATCACATTTGGTCTTTCTTTCCACTAAAAAAGTGCTATTTAATTTGTCTTGCAGGGCTGGTTTAGTGGTCACAAAGTCCTTTAATTTTTGTTTGTCTGGGAAACTCTTCATCTCTTCTATTCTGAATGACAGCCTTGATGGATGAGTATTCTTGGCTGCAGATTTTTCCCATTTGTCACATTGAACATCATGTCACTCCCTTCTAACCTGCCAAGTTTTTTGTGGAGAGATCTGCTGCTAATCCTACTGGTCTTCTCTTGCAAGTTATGGACTTCTTTGGTCTTCTAGATTTTAGGATTTTTTATCTCTATATTTTGCAAATTTAACTATAATATAGCTCGGTGTTTGCCTGCTCAGTTGATTTTGATGGGAGTTCTCTGTGTCTCTTGGATATAGATGTCTATTCCCTTTCCCAGTTTAGGAGAAGTGTTCAGCTATAATTTCCTCAAATCAGCCTTCTGCCCCCTTTTCTCTCTCTTCTTCATCTAGGATTTCTGTGATTAAAAAAATAAAATGTTTTGCTTGATGGAGTCATTGAGTTTTTTTTGTGTGTGATCTAATATTTTCTTTCCCTCTTTGGTTCAGCTTCATTATTTTCCATATTTCTGTATTCTATATAATTTATTAGTTCCTCTGTTTCTTCCTTCCTTGTGGTCATTACATCCAGTCAGTTTCAAATCTCAACTATTGCATTTTTCATTTTGGCCTGATTAGATTTTAGCTCTTTTGTCTCTGTGGTAAGGGACCCCTTGTGTCTTCTATGCTTTTCTAAAGCCCAGAAGCTAGTATCTTTATGATTGTTGTTTTAAATTCTAGATCAGACATGCTATATCTGTGTGGACTAGATCCCTGGCTGTGACCTTTACTTGTTCTTTATTTTGGGATAAATTCCTTTGTCTTGACATTTCTTTCTAGGTCTCTGTCTTCTCCTTTGTGTTAGGAAAGATTGTTATGTTTCCTGTTCCTGAGAGTAATGGCTTTATGAAGAAGAGGTCATATAATGTCTAGGGTCTGGCACTTCAGGAAGTATCTCTAGTGTGTGCTTTCTGTACTCTACTTCTGTGTTTTGGCTTCTCTATGCCTCATGTAGTCCTCTGTAGAGTTTCTCTTTGCTGGCAGTGGGAAGTGTTTGAACCTTGGCCAAACTATGGGGAGTTTTAACTAGGCGTGCTCTGGGCTGCTTGTTGAAAGAGACTTGATGCTATTTCCACTAAAACTAAAGCTCTGCAGAACTCTATGATCAGTAGATGTGGTGCAGAGTAGATGTGGTGCTTGTGAGGGTTCATGCTGGTCTTCTTGACACTTGAATATTTAAATGCAATACACTTCCTATTTATACTTAATAGAGCAATGATTTCCCCCTTTTTTCATTCAATTGCATTAAAAATACTTAATATTATAGTTAGAACGCTAATGCTTTATAGAAAATATGTTAAAAGTTATAAGGAAATCAGAGGGGCACCTGGCAGCTCAGTTGGTTAAGTGTCCAACTCTTGATTTCGGCTCAGATCACGATCTCATGCTTAAGATATCAAACCGTAAGTTCAGTTCCATGTTGAGCGTGGAGCATGCTTAAGACTCTCTTTTTCCTCTCTCACTGCATCTCCCCTGCTCTTTCACTCTCTCTCTTTAAAAAAAAAAGAAAGGAAAAAAAGAGAAAAGAAAGATATAAGGGGCACCTGGGTGGCTCAGTCGGTTGGGCGACTGACTTCGCCTCAGGTCATGATCTCACTGTTCGTGGGTTCGAGCCCCACGTCGGGCTCTGTGCTGACTGCCAGCTCAGAGCCTGGAGCCTGTTTCAGATTCTGTATCTCCCTCTCTCTCTGACCCTCCCCTGCTCGTGCTATCTCTTTCTCTCTCAAAAATAAATAAAACATTAAAAAAAAGTTTTAAAAGAAAAGAAAGATAGAAAATATATATCTGCCTTCAGTGAACATCTAATTACATGGAGAGGAGACTTACACACATAAAAACAGTTACATATAAAGATTAATAATAAATTCTAAGTTGCGCATCTAAGAATTGTGTATGATGAGAGATAAGGTTTCATGAACAAAGGACTTTAGATTATAATAAGCATATTTTTATAAGAAAACTTAAGCCTTAAAGAAAGAAGTACTGGGAAGAATGCTTTCAAAGCAGAACACTTGTCCTCCTACTTAGTATAGTGGTACTTATCCTTTCACTTGTCAAAGGAGAACAGGACTAATGAGGAAGTCAGGACTCTACACCACCAAGAATCTGTCATTGTTGTCAGTAAGACTTCATTTCTCAGAAGAGAATGACATATTCAAAAAGAATTTATTAAAACCAAGGGCTAGCAAACTAGGAAATTAGAAAACATAAGCAATATAAAAAAGGTCACTTACAAAGTAGAATTTTCTGGATTGATTTGTACAGAAACGGTGAGAAATATAATTTTCAATAAGTAAAATCAAAGAGAAGTAATTTATTTTAATTTTGAAAACATATTGAAATAATGAAGACCATTAAAAAATTTGTAACTCTCTTTAATAAAGGCCAACTATGATAATGTGAATCTTTTATAAACGGGATAATTTTTTTATCATAACAAAACCTCATAGACAAGAAGTCATTAGTATGTAACCTATACATCTTAAAATTCTACCTCAAATTTTATCATTTAACATTGCTTAGGAAACAATGGGAACTTTTGAAAAAGTTACAGATTCAGTAATCTATGTAGATCAAATAAATGTAAATTATGTTAAAAATAATCATAGAATTTTAAAATTATATATGGTTTAAGTATTTCAGTCCTAAGAATATTAATGAACTACAAATTCCATTATTCATATAACTATCTCTCTAATCAAGAGGCCTCAGAGTGCAAAGAGTCTTTCAACTGTCTATGTTCCAGGCACAGTGATTGGTTTTGAAGATGAAATTTTTTTTTAAAGTGATAGTAAATGGTTTTTCTGAATTTAGAATACAGAGGATTACACTGTCAATTTGCCTTAATAGTGTTCTGCTCCTCTGAACCAAAGGCAAACACCCTTTGAAAAATATAGTATCCTTCTGGTTCAAAATCTATTACAAGACACTTATTTCTAGTCAAAAATGGAGTAACAGGGATCTTCCAAACCAAATCAATTTAAAATCTGAACACAGGGGCACCTGGGTGGCTCAGTCGGTTAAGCGTCCGACTTCGGCTCAGGTCATGATCTCACGGTTCATGGGTTTGAGCCTCCCATCAGGCTCTGTGCTGACAGCTAGCTCAGAACCTGGGCCTATTTCAGTTTCTGTATCTCCCCCTCTCTCTGAACCTCCCCTGCTCACTCTGTCTCTCTCTCAGAAATAAATAAAACAAGAAAAATAATTTAAAAATAATAAAATAAAAATCTGAACAGAATGTGTACAACCATGCTTTCCATGACATTGACAATAAGCATAAAAGGACATGGGACACCTGAGTGGCTCAGTGGGTTAAGTGTCCGACTCTTGATTTCAGCTCAAGTAATGAATGATCTCAGAGTTGTGAAACTGAACCTCATACATTGGGTGTGGAATCTGCTTAAAATTCTCTTTCTCTCCCTCTCTATCTATTCATCTCCCAGCTCATGCTCTCTCCCTTTCTCTCTAATAAACAAACAAACAAAATAACAAACAAATAGACAGTGATGCCAGACAGACAGGAAAGAAAGAGCCCTATGAATGCCCCAGCTTACTAACTAGAGACATTCTCTAGGCAATGACATTAAGATGGAAAACTCAAATGGAGTCCAGTCTTCTCCCTGCGTTGAGGAGATAAATCTGACAAAAGATATGCAAAACATCTCATTAGCAAACTATAAAACACTGCTGACAGAAATAAATTTAGAGACATGCCTTTGTTATGATTGAGAACACTGAATATCAATAACAATTTTCCCCAATCAATCTATAAATTCAATGCAACTTTAACGAAAATCAATGCTTTTTTTCAAAATTTATACTCATTCTAAATAGAAAAGACAGAATAGCAAAAACAAACAAATACAATTTAAATAGGAAAAATAAAGAACTTATCCTGTTTAATGTTCAAACTTATTATTAAGCCACAATAATTAAGACAGCATGGTGTTGGCATAAAATGCTTGGCAAAAAATAATGGAACAGAATAACAACTCCAGAAATAGACCTACACATATATGTTCAAGTAATTTTCAAAACAGATACAGATAATTCAATGGAGAAAAGATAGTATTTTCTACAAATGATACTGGAAAATGGATATTTATATGCAAAAAATATATTTCAATGGATACTTTACAACATCCATAAAAATTAAATCAAAATGTGTTCTATAGAAGGAATGTATCCTTATAAGAAGAATAAACTTTTTAGTGTTGGGTTTATGAGATTTTTATTATTCAAATTTGTAAATAACAAAGAGCTGCTTTTTAAAGGAAACTATCACAGGGGCACCTGGGTGACTCAATTGGTGAGATTGTGAGTTCAAGCCCTGCATTGGGGTCAGTGCTGGGTATGAAGCCTACTTTAAAAAAAGATGCTAATAAAAATAATAATAATGTCAAAAAACAAAAGAAAATTTTGTAATGTATTTTAAATCAAAGTATAAAAGCTAAACCTAGAAAATATCTAGAAGGACAAATAGAGAAAACCTTTGTTATCTTGAACTGGACAAATATTTCTTTTGTTTGTTTGTTTGTTTTTTAACGTTTATTTATTATTGAGAGATTGAGAGAGACAAAGCATGAGAAGGGCAGAGAGAAGGTGACACAGAATTCAAAGCAGCCTCCAGGCTCTCAGCTGTCAGCACAGAGCCCGACCAGGGCTGGGACTCACAAACTGTGAAATCATGACCTGAGCCAAAGTCGGATGCTTAACTGACTGAGCCACCCAGGTGATCTGAATTGGACAAATTTTTCTTAAATACTACAACAAAAGCATAATCCACTAAAAATTGATAAGTTGGTAAATTGGCAAATGAATACATTTTTATAAAAATTTAAAGTGTTGAAATCTTCACCTTAAAATGATGAAACGATAAAAATCATCGAGAGGGAAAAATACATGAAAGCCACCTATCTGATAAAGGGTTTCTCCTCATAATCATTAAAAAATAAATAACCCAATAGTGAAAAGGGAATATGATTTAAAAGGACACTTTAATAAATAATAGATATGTATGGCAAATAGGTACATCAAAAAATGCTTATATCATTAGTCTTTAAGGAAATGAAAAATCAAACAAACAAAAAAGAACAATGGAATACCTTGTATGCCAATTTGAATATCTAAAATTTTAAATATTATACAAATGTTATGATCCACTGTAATTGTCATACACTGATGTTAGGAATGTGAACTAGAACAACTCCTTTAGGGAGAAAAATTGTACTTGCTTACCAAATGACAAAGCCATTTCATTCTTAAGTATTCCCTTGAGAATGAAGTATATGTTCCATACATAGATTTATTTATAAACGTTCACATAGAAGTTCTATACGCAATACCTCAAAACTCTAAACTACCCAATGTTCTCTGACTGGTGAATGCATAAACCAATTGCAGTACTGCCAGAGAGTGGAATAATATTCGGCAAAAATAAAAAGTGAAATACTGATACATACCACAATATCGATGAAACAATAAAAAATTATGCTGAAAAGAAAGAAGGTAGGAAAAAGTGCAAGTTATATTATTTAATTTTCATTAAGTTCTATAAAATGCAAATAAATATATACTGATGTAAGGTAGACCGGTAGGAAGCTGGAACTGAGTCAAGATAGGGGAACAGGGAAGGTGAGGAGAGAATACAAATAGGCAGGATGAAAATTTTGTGGGTAATGAATATGTTGTTTTTCTTGATTGAGGTGATAATTTCATGAGTATATGCATATGCCAAATCTTACAAAATTGTACGTTTTAAATATGTTCAATTTATTGTATGTCAATTGTATCTCAAAATTTCGTGATTTAGCAGCATTTTCTCAAGACACACACTTGAAAATAATAATAGAAAACTCCCAGCTAGTGTTCCCTAATATATTGTGAAAAGTAATGCCCAATGCTGAGAAACTGAGAATCCCTGGCTTCCCCTAAAAGTAGACTAAGAAATAAAGAGGCCAAGGAAGTGAACATGAAAGGAGATATATTATGTGTGGTCAAAGGCTTATAAGATTATGGTTCATGGGAAGGAGGGACAGAACTTTTTATTCACTGATATCAGAAATGCACTGGTGAACAGAGTACTAGTATTCCTAAGAAGTTTCCTGGTAACTCTTCTCTGAAAGCCAAGGCTGATGGCAAAATAAGCAGTCACGGAGCCAGATTTGTTTGTAACAATGAGCATAATAATGTCCCAAAGTAATAGCGGCCAGATGGTGACACTTAACCTCCAGAAGCCAAAAGTCCACAATTATTTTAATGGCCAGCAAGCTCAAATGGTCAATCAAAAAGGCTTTTCCCACAGGAGGTAATAGATATGGTTGATAAGGCATTATCCTTATAGGTAAACAGATGGGCAGCTAGTAAAGATCTGTTTAACATCTACAACCAAAATACATAAGATTTCAGAAGCAGAATTCTGAGGATGGTCACTCCAATTCATAATCCTTTACTCAGTTTCCAAGGCTGAGCCAATTTTCTGATCTGAAACCTACTGGCTTAAACGGTAGTGGGATAGTAAATACACACTATAATGATTCTACTAACCATTTTCCAAACAGACATAAGACCATTTACTTGGGGCCTGTACAAGTGGAAAATTTTAATACTCAGATATATCAACAAGTACTGTTGCAGGATCAGAGTAAGCTCCATCCCAGACCCCAAGTCACTCTCCACAGTTTCATCAGAACCTCTTTCTTAGCTCACACCTATAGGTGATCTAAGGGTTCCTTTATGACAATGTGAAGGGAGACAAATTGTCAAAAAATGTTTGAAACTGCACTGTGATCTGAGGCTCTTTCTAGAGTCTCTAGAGTCTTCTTTCCTCTCTCATTCACATTTTTTAGATCTACATTGTGGTATAAGGTTTTTCACACTTTCTTCGGTTCTCTTCTCTTTTTCCTCAACATGTGTTTTTCCCAATACATCTTCTGCATATCTAATCCCACTAAGCATTTTCTTTTCAGAGAACCTCACACAGAGATACAGGAGTTGAGGGTAGGAAGAGGAGAGTGTTTTAGGGTGGTAAGAATAATCTACCTATCAATCATCTATCTATCTATCTATCTATCTATCTATCTATCTATCTATCTATCATCTATCTATCTATCTATCTATCTATCTATCTATCTATCTATCATCTACTTATCTACCTATCTAATCATCATCATCATCAATCTATGCAGAGACAATAAACATACTGTGTTTAGGAACAGTGCAAACAGTGTCCAAACTAAGGGAAGTTCTATATTTTTAATGGAAAATAAAGTTTAGCACAATGTGTGATACTTGCTATTTTTAACTAATTAAATATAAATTTTAGCATAATTACATTTTGAAGACCTTTTAAAGCTTAGAAAATTTACACAACTAGAGATATACATTCATCTCAGTACCTGTAAAACTGAGTTTTAGCTGGGCACATAGCCAAAGAAATAAAGATAACATCTCTCTTGAGCAATGTAAGGCAAACTTTGTAACCTCAGGCCAATGAGTTATAATTACAAAGAAGTGTGCAGCTTTTAGGTCATAGCCCGTCTCCTTCCCTGTGTTGGAAGGTGTTAAGCTTTCTTAGATGATGGAGACAAGGAATACTCCTCTGATAGACAAGAAAATAGGAGTAGTTAGGTCTCTGACATGAGACAGCTGCCATTTCAGACTTGGAATGTAAAAATCAGATTTACAAGAGAAACAGATGAACTTCTACCTTGTTTGAGGTACTGTTGTTTTGTCTCTTTATTCCATTGGCCAAAAATTAAGTGTTAACTAATATAAAGAATATAGATATGTTAATTATACTTGATTAAGAAAGAATAGTAGAAGAAAGAAAGAAAGAAGAAAGAAAAAGTAGAAGAAAGAAAAGTAGAAGACAACGTAGCAAGATAATATAGATTTTAAGTAAGAAAGGAGACCTGAGAAACTGTTTAGGAACTCTGTGTGTGTGTGTGTGTGTGTGTGTGTGTGTATGTGTAAGGAGGCAGTATAAATGAATTAGAAGGATATGAAATATGAAATTCTGAGGAAATAATTACATGATTTTAACAATGTATTTCATAAGTAATCTAAGCATGTAGAAGAAAAATATATTTTTTAAATTTCTTAAATAAGAGGTTAGTAAAAAAAGTATAAGAATATTTATAGACTTAGTTTAAGATTTTATCTTGCATTGAAAAACCTGATTCATTATTATTTTTTGGACTCTCTCACTCTTCTTCTTTTGTTTTAATTAAGTTCTATAATGTATTTGGACCTCATTAGTTTTTCCAGTATGTCCTTTTTGTTCCACAGTCTCATTCAGATTATCACATTACATTCAGTTGTCATGTATCCTTAGCTTCCTTTGGTTTGTGAGTTTTTCAGGTATTCCTTATTTTTGATGGCCTTGACAGTTTTGAGTACACTTCATGTATTTTGTAAAATGTTCTTTGGTTTGGATTTGTCTAATGTTTTCTTCATAGTTAGGTGGGGTTACAGATCAAGAGAAGAGCCATTCTCATTATATCATATCAACAGGACTTATCATTGATGATCACCTTGATCACCTGGGTAATGTAGCATTTTCCAGATTTCTTCACTGTAAGGTTATTCCCTACCCCCTTTCCATATTGTATTCTTTGGAAACAAGTCAGTAAGTACGGTCCACACTCAAGGGTGAGGGAAAGTTAAGCTCGAATTCCTTAAGAATGAAATAGCTATCTAAATTATTTGGAATTCTCTTCAACAAGAGATTTGCCTCTTCTCCATGTATTTATTTGATCATTTATTTATGTCAGTATGGATTCATAGATTTTATTCTATATTTAAGGTTATAATCTAATATTACTTTATTATATTGTTGTTCCAATTTCTCCAACTTTGGCAATTTAGAACTCTCAGTTTGACCCTTGGGTCCTTTTGACATGACTTCATTTGTTTGTTTTGAATATTTCCTTACTCTGTGGAACTATGAGATATTCCAGACTTATCTTGTATATTTCCTACCCCAGATCTAGAATCAGCTATTTTCCAAAGAGTTCTGTTTTCTTATGTTGGAGAATGTATTAGAAACCAATATCTGGATATTAGGTATCTTCATTATGACTGGGATATAATTCTTTCTAGGTACTCTCAGTGGAAACAACAAGGAAGTATATGTACATATACTAAACTATATATGCACCCAAACCTTTAAGTAATTTCTGCATCTATGCATCTGTATCTATATTAAGCTAACCATGAGTTAATACTGATGTCTTCGCTCTAATCCAGTTCTACATGACTAATTCTAGTCTTCCACTTTTACTTACCTATAGCCTTCTACTCCAACTATTAGACCTCTGGCTCCAACCATGTGCTAGGCATTCATTTATTCAACTAGACCATACACGTGCAACAGTTTTAGAATAATTCACATCTTCAAGGAAACAGCTCCTCAGTACCAACCAGAATACAGTGCTCATGTACAACCATTAAAGATCTTACAATTGGCAGTCAAAACATAGGTTTTCAAAGTTATTTGATTCATTTTTCCCACTACAGTAAGTTTATTTTAGATAGATAGATAGATAGACAGATAGATAATATTGTTAAATCATTTTGTCACAATTTGTTTTTGTAGGATTCCCTAAAATCTAGTTGATTACTTTTTTACTTGCATACGCTAAGTCTCACCATACATATTAGTTCCATGACCATAAAATATCCCATATGCTTCCTCTCATCAAATTATTCTTCTTCCTAAATCTCTGAAAATGAGTGATCTGTTTTCTGCACTTTCAGAATGTTGTATGAATGGAATCATAGAATATGTAACTTTTCAGTCTGGCTATTTTCACTTAGCAAAATGCATCCAAGATTCACTATGTTGTTACATAAATTATTAGCTCATTCACCTTTCTTGCCAAATAGTATTTCATTGTATGGATGTATCACACTTTGTTCATTCATATATTTAAGAGGGTAAATTTCCAGTTTGGGAAAATAATGAAATACTATAAACTTTCATATGCAGGTTTGGACATTAGTATTTAAAGCAGTTGAGTACTTGATCAATCATATGGTAAGTTTATATTCAACTCTAAAAAAAAGCCAGACTAATTTCTCCTCTATCATTTTGCTTTCATCACCAATAAATAAGAGTACCTGCTCCTCTACATTCTTACCAGCATTTGGTATTGTCAGGTTCTTCTGGATGTTAGCCATTGTAATAATGTGTATTGGTACATTATTGTTGCTTTAATTTACATTTATCTAGTGACAAATGATGTAAAGCTCTTTTTCTTAGTTTATTATTTTTGAGTTTTAAGAATCCTTTATATAATCTACATGTGAGTCTTTTATCAGATATGTGATTTGCAAATATTTTCTCTAGCCTATGAATTGTAATTTTATTTTCTTAAAGACTTTCACAGAGCATTTTTAATCTTGATAAATCCAGTGTATCTATTTTTTTAATTTCATGAATTTATCTTTTTGTGTTATATATATTTATTGACAAGCTCAAGGTCATATAGATTATCTTCTATATTTGATCCTAGAAATTTTATAGTTTTATGTTGTACATTTAGGTCTATGATACATTTTTTGCTAATTTTTGTGAAAGATATAAGGAAATCTTAGTCCATTTGGGTTGCTATAACAAAATAACATAGACTTGGTGACTTATAAACAAAGCATTTATTTCCCACAGTTTTGGAAGCTGGAAAGTCCACTATCAAGGCACCAGCATGGGCCCTTTCTGGTGAGAGCCATTTTCTTGGTTCATAGACAGTACCTTCACTCAGTGTCCTCATGTGATGGAAGGGTTTGAGGGATTTCCCCAGGGCATCTTTTATAAGGGCAGATTCTCTGTCCTCATGACCTAATCAACTCCCAAAACCTCTGCCTCATAATACTATTATACTGGGCAATGGGATTTCAACCTACGAATTTTGGAGGGACACCAATACTCAATCTAAGGCATATGGTATGTGTCTAGATTCACGGATGTCCAGTTGTCCCAACATCATTTCTTGAAAAGACTATCATTTCTCAATTGATTTGCCTTTGTGTTTTTGTCAAATATTACTTGATTATATTTTCTTGAGGCTATTTCTTGGCTCTGTATTCTGTTCCAATGAACCATATCTATGCTTTTGTCAATCTGTCTTGATTGTATGTATGTATGTGTATATGTGTGTGTTAAGAACACTTAGCATGAGATCTATGCTCTTAAAATTTTAAGTGTACAACACCATAGTCTTAACTATAGGGATTATTTTTCATATCTTGATTATTATAGTTTTATAGTATGAATTGAAATCAGTTAGTATCAGTCCTTTGATTTTACTGTATTTTTTTTTCAGTCTAGTGTTGATTATTGGGGTTTTCGTCTTTCCACATAAATTTTAGGATCAGTTTGTCTACACACACAAAATAACCTGCTTTGATTTTTGATTAGGATTATCGTAAATCTAAAGATTAAATTGGGAATAATCAACATCTTGACAATATTGAGTCTTTTGATCCATAAACATAAATATCTCTCCATTTATTTAAATCTTCTCTAATTTCTTTCATAAATGTCACATGAACTTCCACAAACAGATCCTGCACATATTTAGTTTGGTTACTGTTGTAAATATTATTTTCTTCATGTCAAATTCTATCTGTTCATTACTGACAAATAAGTAAATAATTTACTTTTGTCAATTTCTTCATGTGAGTCTTGCTCAAAAATGTACATTTGAAGCTTTTTAAAATAATAACTCCATATTGGAAGTAGCTTACTGACCATGAACAATATAATGGGGACAAAAGGTGAGAAAAAAACTTTATCCCTTAGTGATATAAAGAAATAAACTTGAGCCAATTTTTGAAAGTATTATTCTGAGTGAAGTATTACACAATGAAGTTTACATTGTGTGGTTTTGCTTATAGAGAGTCTTCAAAAGGCAAATTAATCTATTTTTAATCATAAGAGTAACTGCTTTTTACTAGGAGCATGAGAGTTATGAAAGAGAGTTGGATAATGCAGGTGTATGTATTTATCAAAGCTTATCAAATAGTAGAATTAGGATTCTCCCTCTTGAAAACAAAATCAAAAACAGAACAAACTCTAAATAATAATTTGTGTGGTGAGATGTTAGAGGTGAAGTATACTGATGTATACTTCTAACATAAATTAAAGTAAAAAATAAATGAGATGGATTTATGGACACATAAAGGATGTATAGATGTATGGATGCATAATGAACAAAATATAGCAAAATATTTATTGTAGATGTTAGGTCATGGGTATATGTGTATTTTGTGCTGTTATGAACTGAAATGTGTCCCCCAAAATACATAGATTAAAGCCCAAATCACCAGTGTGATGGTATTTGGAGATAAGCCCTTTAAAGAGGTAACTAATTTAAGTGAGGTTACATATGCAAAGCTCTAGAAAAAGAGGTAGGAGGGATACCTATGCACAGAGAAAAGACCATAAGAGGAGACAGTGAGAAGGCTGCCATTTATAAGCCAAGGAGAGAAGCTTCAGAAGAAAGCAAATCTTCCAATACTTCAATCTTGGATTTCCAGCCTCCAGAACAAAGAAAATAAATTTCTATTGTTTAAGTCACCCACTCTCTGGTATTTTATTATGTAGCAACATATTCAGTTCTTTCAGCTTTTCTATATGCTTGAAATTTTTCGTTATAAAGCTTTTGGACAAAATAGGAAAAATTCCAGAAAAAACACAGCTTTTTCCATATCACTATTGACAGAGTTTGTTGGAGTTTTCCACTAATTTCATTATAGAATTTTTCTATTTGAACTTTCATTCACAAAGTATGAAATAGAAATATGATCTTGGTCTGCATTTTTTTTTCAGAGAAAAAGAAGACTATTAGAAAGAGCTTTTGAATGCTTATGATTCATCAATATTGTACAAATTTTCATATTGGCAATATAAAAATCTCGGCCTAGATAGTATTTAAAGCAATACAACTTCATCTTTATAACAGTCAATTATTTTGAAACAAAGCCTCAAAACAGATGGATATCTAGGAATGTATCCAAAAACAAACTCAGAACATTTCTGTGCATGATCCAGTAAAGTCCATGAGAGACTAGCAATGGACTCTATTATTTTTGCTAATAAGAATTCTAGCAGGGCATTGGTATTACACTATTTTTAATTATAAGACATTTTAAAAGCAGTTTTAGACTTGAAAAAGGAGCAGAAAGCACAAAGTGTGCATTTACCCATATCTCTAGTCTTCCCAAGTAGACAGTTTCCCCTATTATAGACATCTAGTTGTTAGTGTTGGTACATTTGTTATACTAGATAAGATAATATTGATACATTATTATGAACTAAAGTCCATAGTTTATGTTAGGCCCCACTCCTAGTGTTGTACTTTTTAGAGATTTTGGCAAATGTATGATGGTATGTATCCACCATCACAGTACCATACAGAAGAGTTTCACTGTCATAAAAATCCCCTGTACTCCACATATTCATTTTTTCCTTATCCTTAAAACCCTGTCAATCATTGATCTTTTCTACTGTCTCCAAAGTTGTGCCTTTTTCAGAATGTCAAATAGTTAGAATCACACAGTATGTAGCCTTGTGAAATTGGCTTCTTTCACTTAGAAATCTGCATTTCGATTTTGCCACATCTTTGGGGGATCTTATTGTTCATTTCTTTGTTACCACTGAAAAATATTTTATTGTATAGATGTAACACAGATTGTTTATCTATTACCCATTGAAAGAAATCTTGACTGTTTCCAAATTTTAGCACTTATGAATAAAGCTGCTGTAAACATGTGTACAAGTTTTGTGCAGGCATAAGTTTTCAAATTCTATGGGTGGATACCAAGAATCATGATTTCATATGGTAAATGTATGCCTTTTGGGTAAAAGGCCAAAGAGCGTGGCAAAGTGCCTATACCATTTTGCATTCCCATCAGCATTCTAGTTGCTGTACATTCTCACCAGCGTTGGATGTCAGTGTTTTGGATTTCAGTTATAATATTAGATGTGTAGTGGTATCTAATTGTTGTTTTAATTTCTGAATCCCTTATGATATATGATGTTGAGCATTTTATTATATGTTTACTTACCATCTATAGATCTTTGTTGATATATATGCTTATATATTTTTCCTATTTTAATTCATTTATCTTTTATTATTGAGCTTTAAGTGTTCTTTGTATAGTTTGGATACCAGTCTTTATCAGATATGTGTTTTGTAAAGAGTCTCTACTAATCTGTATTTTGCTTTTTCATTCTTCTAAGTATCTTTCATAGAACATTAACTTTTAAAAACTTTAAATAAGATCCAACTTATCAATTATTTCCTTTATGAATTGTGCTCTTGGCGTTGTATCTAAAAACTCACTGCCAAGCCAATGCCACCTATATTTTTTCCTGTTATCTTCTAGAAGCTTTATAGTTTTCCATTTTACACCTAGATCTAGGAAAGATCTTGAGTTAACTTTTATAAAATATATAATATCTCCATCTATATGTAAGATCTGTGTCTAGATTTTTTGGTGTTTTGTTTGCTTTGCATAAGAATGTCCATTTGTTCTAGCACCATTTGTTGAAAAGACTGTTGTTTCTACATTAGATTGCCTTTACTCCCTTCTCAAAGATTAGTTTATTATGATTATGTGCATCTATATCTGGGATTTCTATTCTTTTCCATTGATCAATTTGTCTCTTCTTATGTGAACATCATATTGCCTTAATTACTATTCATTTATACTAAAAATGGACATCAGTTAGCATCAGTCCTTCAATTTTGTTCTTCAATACTGTGTTGGCTATTTTGTGTATTTTGCCTTTTCATACAAATTTGAGAATTCATTTGTTGATAACCACAAAATAACTTACTGAGATTTTTGTCTGGGATTGTATTGAACATACAGATCAGGTTGATAAAAACTATTGTTAATTTTTTTAAACAGTAATAAGCCTTCCTATCCATGAATATGAAATATATTACCAATTATTTAGATTTTCTTTGATTTCTTTCATCATAGATTTTGTTCTTTTCCTCATACATATCATATACATATTTTGTAAGATGTATTCCTAAGTTTTATAAGGTTTTTTAGGTGTTAATGTAAATGATGTTTTTAAATTAAAATTTCGTTTGTTCACTGTTGGATATAAGAGAGCAATGGTTTTTATATATTAGCCTGCCACTTTGCTATAATTGTTTATTAATTTTAGGAGATTATTTTTTAATTAATTTTGATTGGGATTTTCTACAGAGACAATCATACTGTCCGTGAATAAAGACAGGTTTATTCTTTGGAGAATTGCTTATTTATATCTTCTGCCCATTTTTAAGTCTAATTATTCGATATGCATTGTTGTTGCATTGTATAAATTCTTCATATTTTTTGTATATTCTTTATTAAGTATATTATTTTCAAATATCTTTTTTTATTCAGTAGGTTGCCTTTTCATTTTGTTGATGATTTCCCTTACTAAGCAAAATCGTTTTATTTTGGTGTGGTCCTAGTAGTTTATTTTTGCTTTTGCTTCCCATGTCTGAGCTATTGTGTGTTTTTTTTAAATTTGTCTTAATGTTTATTTATTTTTGAGAAAGAGAGAGACAGACAGAGCAAGAGTGGGGGAGGGACAGAGAAAGAGGAAAACACAGAATCCGAGGCGGGCTCCAGGGTCTGAGCTGTCAGTAAAGAGCCCAACACGGGGCTCAAACCCATGAAATATGAGATCATTTCTGGAGCCAAAGTTGGATGCTTAACCAACTGAGCCACCCAGGCACCCTGCCTGAACTATTCTTAATACTATTAAGACTAATTTGATGAGTAAGACATCTTCAAACAGCTGAAACAGTGTAGAATATAGACGCTAATTCTTTCAAATGTAACTTGAATACATTACAGGAAAACAGAAAATAATTATAATAGAATAAATAAATATCTAGGATAAAACTTTCATGTAATTTTTTAATTAGGCATCATTTAAGAATATAGTTATGATTTATTTAATCAAATAATATCATGAAGTAATTAGTCTAATTAGAGTCACTCCTAATCTTATTTTATCCTTTTAAATATTTATATTTTAAACTTTCTATCAACATAAAGGCAAAATAATTAGCTAACCAGTGGACTAATTGGCTTTTATGGATTTGTCATTTCCTTTTTATCAAATATATGAAAAATGTGGATCAGGATTCATCTCATTAGGAGGTTCATTTACAATAAAAGTTTACTTTTAACTTTAATAATTATTTATCAAACTTTTTAAAACATTTAGTTTGTTCAAGTGTATATTTATTATAATTGTAGTGTTATCTAAATCCTGAAAAGAGATGTAATGCTTTATACCTATTGTCAAAGGAAATAAACTTATGCCCAAATGCAACATCGACACACATTAATATATCCATATATACATTAATTTATAGACATATAAGTCCTATATAAGAACTGTAGAATGATCAATTAAAGGCTTCCAATTGCACAAAAATACAAATTATGTTCTTAGTATTAGATACATAGGGTTAAAATACTTATTATACTAATATTTTAACTCATTTTTATTATGTCAAGTGATCCATGCAGATAAATTGATTGAAAATTATTTAAATATAAGGATATAAGTCTGTAGAGTGAGAGGAATGAAAATAAAGTTATGAGGTGAAAGAAAAATGTAAATTCTGAATGTTAATAATAAACTGTCAGTTCTTTTTTAATCTGAGTGTTGGTAAATACCAACTCAGTCAAGTATTTAGATTCCATTGGTTATTTTCAAAAAGTGATGCAATTGGTTTACTCCTAAATGTGAATATTGTCAATATGCCCCATGCTAACTATTTAAACTCGTAATGAGAAAATTTATATGAAAACTTAAAAATATGTGAGAGGGAATATAGATTTCAAAATTACTTCAAACAGAGTGTGAGTAAAACTTATTGCAATCTTTAAGTGAGCTCTGAGCATATGCATTTGTTCCCATTCAGCATTTAGCTATATAACTCCACAGAAAATGCTAACTTCCAGGGACAGCTGTTTCACAACTTTCCTGAGGAAATTATTTTCAATGTATTAAATACATGTCAGCAAATTATCTCCCATATCTAATGACTCGTGTTAGAATTTAAATCAAGGTCTTCTATTTCTAGATAAGATATTTAACTACTATCAAAATTTTTCTGTTACATAACCCAACATACACATACAGAATTTATTCCTTGAACTTACTTTTTCAACCCTTTACTTCATTTATCTAGTTAAACTCTTCAAGCATCACTAAGAAATCTATGTAGCAAAATTGAAATTCCATTACTTTCTACTTGAAAGCAGTGTATAGGATTTTGAGCATTACAAATATTGTCAGATAAAGCTTAAATGAGGTTTTAAAACCAGATTACTTTTTGTAGGTGAAATCCTGAACCTCTTTGAAATGGAGCTCACTAACATCTCTACCCACATGAAACTGTATTTAATTCACAAAGGAAAAGGGTGGATTTATTAATTAAAATCGTTTATAAACTCCCTGTTAACAGTCAATTTACAGAAGAAAGGAAGCATTTTCAGGAATACAGAATGAACTATATGAACACAAAGCAGTGAGGACCTTCTAACACATTAGCAAAGTGCAGTTAGGTATCGTAATTGGCAGAGATCAAATAATAATTGAAAAACCAAAGAACAGATCTATTAAAAACATAGACAAGTTAACAACTTTTGAAAATAATTTCTTAGTGAACCTAAGGGTTAAAATAATAAGTAACATTTTTAAACTAAATGTATGTGTATTTTAGTGTATAAAGAAATTCAAAGATTCTGGAATAGTTTAGCCTGGCAGCATAACAGCACACCAAATAAACCCTGCCCCTTACTATAAGACTTTCTTCTCCAAAGTATTTGCTTAGGAAGGAAGAAGCATTCAATATATGAACTGATTTTTCAGCATGTGAGATAATAATTTCACCTGGCCTGGATTCCCAAATATGATCAACAAGCATGCCCAAATCATTTTTATTAACTTCTGTAATTACCTGGTATTGTAACGTCAAAGACTCCCTGATAGGAAGCAGAATAACACTCTCTTAGAAACTAAAATGCATTGTTGGTAAAACTGAACTCTTGATAAAGAAAAATTAGCATGTTTTGCCATTAGAAACATATTGAAATTGAGCTCTAGTCTTACATATCATCTAGTGTTCACTACTGCAGCATAACAAATCAAAAACTGAATGGCTTAAAACAAAAGTTATTTCTTTGTTGTTTCTGATGGTTCTGGCTGTTACCTGAGTTCAGCTAGTTCATGGCTGACTTAGAGTTTCACCTATAGTAGGTGGTGATGCTGGTGTCACTACCAAGGTTTCCTCCTTTATGTCTGGTGGTTGATACTCACTGTCAGCTGACTTTTTCTGTGGTCATCAGCTAGAACACCTACATGCAACCACTTAATGTAGTTGCTTGACATCCTTATAGCATGGACAATGTATGTGCACCAAAAGAGCCAGAAAGAAACTGTATAATGTACCTTCCACCATAGTTATAAATCCACCTAGATTCCAGTGCAATGAACAGAGATCCTAACCCGTTGCTGGGAAGAGTGTCAAAGAATTCAAAGGCTATTATAAATCAGTTGTGGTTAACATGCTGGCAACAAATTATTCTCATTCCTCTCACATAAAAAAATTGGGAATATGGATGATATAAAACTTAATTGTAATCGTATCTAATGTAAAAATCAATGCGTGTATTTGACGATCCTTCCTTCCAAAGCAAGCATTTTGGCCTTCTCTCAGTAAGGGGAAACATTTAGTCAATTAAATTCCTATAATGCTGTCAGACTGAATTATCCCATAAAAGTCAAAATATATTTCAACTTCAGATGTTTTTCTAAGACTGCTCAAAAACCTCATCAGACAGAATTTGATGTCCAAAATCTTGCCATCTAAGTCAAATCCAAGTTGAGCTGAGCCTTTCAGTTTGAGTTTCTTTGGAAACAGCCTCTTGGAAGACTTCTCTCAATTTGAAGGCTGATGAACTAAAAAAAAAAAAAAAAAAAAAGACAACTTATTTACCTACTTAAACCCAATACACAAGTGTAAAGGCATTATAGCAATAAACACTGCTGTTCAGAAAGGGAGAACTAAAATGCAGGAACAGTCACTGGTGTTCAGCCATTCTAAAGTCTTTCTGAGCACATGTTGCTAGGTTTTAGTGTAAGGCCTATTATTACTCCCCGGAAATGATTCTCCATGGGTCTTATCTCCATTCTCTGAGCTTTGGATGCAAACTTCTGAGTCACTGTCTTTTCCCAGTAGAAAAACAAAGATTATAACTGAGTATTCTCAGCCTATTCTCCATCCAAAAATGTTGTGGGTCCAGAAAATTATTTTTAATTTGTGTTGTCTCTTTTGCTTCTTGTTTAAGTTGGCTTCTTGTTTAAGTCTTGTTTAAGTTGTTTAAGTCCTTCCAAGAGAAACAATATCCTAACAGTTTTTTGAGTATTCTATAAATCATATTGGAGTTCACTCCTTTAGACAAAATATACAACTGTAAATAATTACCACATCGGCCCTTCTTTACACTGAGCTCCCAGCTGCTAGAACAGCAACCAGTCCTGCTATAGGACACCACTTGGGATTTTTAGAAGCCCTGTTGTTACTAAAACAGATTTGGAAGACATGTCCTTAAGACTCCAAAAGGTTTATCTTTTCAACAGTTTCAATGAGGCACCCATTCATATTTCTTTGAGGTCTTCCTAAAGAACCACATAGCCTTTCCCTGGATGTGATCTTAGCAAGCAAGCCTTTTTTTCCCTACTTGGAGAAGTTTTGCCATCTGGGACGGAATGAGAATTTGATTTTCAATTTAAAGTGTCTTATCTCTTTTACAGATCTTTTTTTTCAATTTTACTATACAGTTTATTTTTTTCTTCCCTCTCATCTCTCCCATTTTAGTACAGTTGAGTAGCAAAACCCTTGTGGTATGTTCAAAACTCTGCTTGGAAATCAACTGAGTTAAGCTCTTAAGTTCTTTAGGTATATTTCCTATTTCCATGTTATCCTACATGACACTGTCCCCAGACTGTCCACCAAATGAGGTTTAGTTTCTTCTAGCTTTATAAAACAATTAACCACTTCTCTTTAAGCCCTTCATGCGCTCCTGATGCCATTGAGACATCTTAGCCTCTCATTGACCTTTAAGCTTTCTCTAAAACACTAAACACCTTTTCCACTATTATCTTCTTCCAAAGCCAATGAATCATGTTGCAATTTTTTGTTATGGCACATTCAAGAACAAAAATTAGTTTAATTACTCTTCTGTACAACAAATCACTTCCAAAAAACAGTGACTAAAAGACAGTAACCATTTTTTAATAATCTTATGTATTGACTGGGTTTGACTAGGTGATTATCACACAAGTTTTCACATGCTTTTTACAGTAAAATGGAGGTTGGGTTGTCATCACCAGAAAAGTCTACTTCCTTCATGTACCTTGCAGTTGACGCTGGCTATCATCTGGAACCTCATCTGGTGATTTTGGCAGAAAAATCTCCATGAAGTTTCATTATATGGCAGCTTGGCTTTTCCAGATGTGTTTTAGTGTAAATCTCTCAAGACAATTAAACTGAAGCTCTACAAGTCCAGTTTCAGAAATTATTTAGCATCTCATCCTCCAAAGTCAAAAGTTATTCATATTTGAGGAGACAAAACATGGATTCCACTTTCTGATTATGGGAAGAGTGTTGAATTTGGGGGCATTTAAAAAATAACACTACATGCTGATGCATAGGGGCACATGTACCCCAATGTTCATAGCAGCACTCTCAACAATAGCCAAAACATGGAAAGAGCCTAAGTGTCCATCAACTGACCAATGGATCAAGAAGATCCATGGAATACTACATGGAATACAATGGAATACTACATGGCAATGAGAAAGAATGAAATCTGGCCATTTGTAGCAACATGGATGGAACTTGAGGGTGTTATGCTGAGCAAAATAAGTCAGGCAGAGAAGGTCAGATACCATATGTTTGCATGTATAGGAGGATTAGGAGGAACTTAACGAAGGACCGTGGGGGAGAAAAAGGGGGGGAAATAGTGGGAGAGAGGGAGGGAGGCAAACCATGAGAGACTCTTGAATGCTAGAACAAACTGAGGGCTAATGGGGGCTGGGGGAGGGGAAGGGGAGTGATGGGCATGGAGGAGGGCACTTGAGGGGATGAGCACTGGGTGTTACATGGAAACCAACTTGACAATAAACTATCTAAAAAATAACACCACAATGGGCAAATGATAAAGTACATTTTACTGGAAAACTCTAACATATTGGCCCATTTCCTATGATAAGATATTCCTTTGTTTACCAGAAAAGTAAGCTCCAGAAAATTTGATTTTTGAAATATATTTTTGTTAATAATGATTACTCCTGTTGAACACATAGTTATTGAGTTATTAGATACATGAGAGGAGTTTCTTGAATGTTAGTTAAATTTTGTTTCTTGAACAGAGTGCTGGTTAAACAGCAGCATTCACTTTATGCAAATGCATCAAGCTTTACCATTAGGATTTATGCGTATTTGTGTGTATAGTATTTTAATAAACTACTGCATTCAAAGATTATGTAAATGAGGTTCTACATGAAAAGACCTTAGAAGCCACCATTCTATCTTAATAACAAAAAAAAAAAAACTAAACAGACTAAGAAACCAATACCTTTTTTGGATCTATTAGAGAGGGGAAGATGTAAAAAAATGGCTGCTTGCAAGATTGGAAAGACAGATTGGGCAAGAGAATCACAGCTTACCACAGAGTCACAAGCAGAAACTGCCATGAGAACTAGTGCCAGGTTAAGAAAACCTGAACTATAATTAATCAATTTCAGAAAACACAATGCAGATCAGTCTGAGAGTTAGAAACACTAGCGTCGACTCATAGTGGAACCCCCACAATATTGTGAGACTTACCTCAAGGAGATCAGCCAGGTTCCCAAAGTAAATATAGGAGAAAAGTCCTCTCATGCTTCCAGTAGGGTGAGGGAAAAATAAACTACTTTTTAATTTACCAGAGCACTTTCTTAATAAATCTTTAAGGAGAAACTAGCTAGTCAGATTCTAACCTGCTAGGGTATAATTAGAGCATAGCTGACCTGAGGGAAGGGAAATAACCTAACTTCAGTCTATTCTGGCCATCTTGTCCCACCTCAGGGGAAGAGGGAACTGAGAGGCACTTGTGACGTTCACAGTCCAGATTCACAGACTCACTAACCATAGAACTATAGAACCATAGAACTATAGAACAAACATTTGCTTCCCTTCACACCTTAACCACCACATTATTAGAGCCCTATATACAGCAGTTGATCTTACTCAGTATACTATGTCTTGATATCAAGATAGAATTACAAGTCACACAAAAGGCAAAAAACAAACAAAACCATAATTTGAAAAGACAAAGCAAGCATGAGAACCAGATATGATAGGAATTTTGGAATCATCAGATCAGGAATTTAAAACAACTATAATTAATATGCTAATGGACAAAATAGACTTCATGCAAAAACAGATATGCCATATAGGTAGGGAGATGGAAATTTTAAATAAGTATAAATAAATATTAGAGATTAAAAAAACCACTGTAACAAAAATTAATGCTTTTGATAGACTTATGACTAGACTGAACACAACTGAGTAAAGAATCTCTGAACTTATAGATATATCAATAGAAACCTCTAAAACTGATGAGAAAAGACAGACTGAAAAAAGAATCCGAATGTACAAAGATTGTGAGACAACTAAAAATGGTGTAAAATATCCATAATTGGAAAACCAGTAGAGAGAAAGGAAGAGAAGAAATATTTGAAAAAGTAACGGTTGATAATTTTGTCAAATTAATGTCAGACACTAAACCATAGATATCGGAAACTCAGTAAACATAAAGCAGTATAAATTCTAAATACTATACTTAGAAATAATATTTTCAAATTCTAGAGTATCAAAGATAAAGAAAAAAATCCTCAAAGAAAATAGAGGAAGAAAACACCCTACCTCTAGTAGAATAGGATAAGAATTATATCTGATTACTCCTCAGAAACCAAACAAGAAGAAGAAATATTGAAATATTGAAAGCATTCAGAGAAAAAAACTAAAACAAAAAACATCAACTCAAAACTCTGTACTCTGTAAAAGTGTCCTTCAAAAGTGAAGAAGAAGTAAAGACTGTCTTAGACAAACCAAAATTGAGGGAATTTGTTGCCAGTAGACCTGCCTTGAGAGAAATCTTACAAGAAAAGGAAGGAAAATAATGTTGGTCAGAAACTCATATCTACATAGAAAAGAAAAGCATCAAAGGAGATATAAGTGAAGGTAAAAGAAATTTTCTTTTTCATATTCTCAATTGATCTAATGGATAAAATTTGTTTAAATAATGAGTTACAGGGGTGTCTGGGTGGTTCAGTCAGTTGAGCATTCGACTTCAGCTCAGTTCATGATCTTACAGCTTGTGGATTCGAGTCCCACATCAGGCTCTGGGCTGACAGCTCAGAGCCTATAGCCTGCTTTGGATTGTGTCTCTCTCTGTCTCCTTCTGCCCCTCCTATGCTCATTCTCTGTGTCTCTCATTCTCTCAAAAATAAATATTACAAAATGTTTTTGAATAAATAAATAATAATTTTCAATGCATTTCATTATATCTACATATGTATATGTATACTTATATATATCTACATTGATTATATATGTGTTTATATAAGTGAAATGAATGATAGCAATGATACACAGGTCAGGAGGGAGGAATTACGGTTATTTTGTTGTTATTTTATTAGTAGCACTACCCATGATACAGTGCAGTACAATTGAAAGTGGACTTAGATTATAAATATATGTTACAAAGTCTAGAACAACCACTAAAAAAATAAAAAAATAAGCATAACTGATATGCTTTTTAAAAAAGGAGAGGAAATGTAACTGTATAAAATATTCAGTTACAACCACAAAGGTAGAAAAAGAAAAAAAGATCAAAACAGGAACCAGAAAGAAGCACAACAAAACAGAAAATAGTAACAAATATAGTAGATATGTATCTACCATATCATTATAGACCAATAATCATTTTCAATGTAAATGATCAAAAGACACCAAGTAGATGACAGAGATTATTAGATTAGATCAAAAAATAATACTTTACTATATGTTGTCTAAAACAAAAGAAACTCTAAATATAAAGACACATACAGAATAAAAATGAATAGAAGAAGGAAAATATAACATGCTAACAATAATCAAAAGAAAGATGGCATAGTATATTAATTTCAAACATAGCAGATCTCCAAAGCAAGGAAAGTTATCAAAAATAAATGGCATTACATAATGATAAAGGGAATAATTCTAAAATCAATTTTAATAATTTTGAACATGTACGTATCTAAAAATAGAGTCTCAAATTATGTAACATATAATCAGAACTGGGGCACCTGGGTGACTCACTCAGTTAAGCATCTGACTCTTGAATTTGGCTGAGGTCATGATCTCATAGTTCATGGGTTTGAGCCCCATGTTGGGCTATGCACTACAGCATGGAGCCTGCTTGGGATTCTCTTTCTCTCCCCCTCTCTGCCCCTCCCAGCTCACACTCTCTTTCTCAAAATAATTTTTAAAAATATACATTTTTAAAAAGTTAACAGAATTGCAAGAAGAAATAGATTAATCCACTATCATAATTAGAGATTTCAATATTTCTGTCCTGGAAATGGACAGATCCAGAAGGCAGAAATGTAGTAAAGATATAGTTAAATTCCATGGCACCATCAGTCAATTGAGTTTAATTAACAGCTATAGACTATATCATCCAACAGCAGCAGAATACACATTGTGCTCAAGCTTACTTGGTATATTAACAAAGATAGACTATATCCTGGGCCATAAAATATACCTTAACAAATCATATAACATCTACTCTCAGAATACATTGATATCAAACTAGAAATCAGTAATAGAAGGAAAGCTAGAAATTTCCAAAACGTGGAAATTAAAAAGCATACTTCTAAATAATACATGGTCAAATTTAAAATCTCCAGAGAAATTTTAAAATATTTTTAACTAAATTAAAATGAAAACACAACTTATCAAAGTTTGTGAGAATGCACTGAAAGTAGTGCTTACTGAAAAATTTATGGCAAGAAATATCTAAAACCAATAAGCTGTTTTCACCTTAGAAAACTGGAAAAAGAAGAGCAAATTAAATGCAAAATAAGAAGAAGAGAATAGAGCAGAAGTCGATAAAATTAAAAATAGGAAATGGATAAACAAAATAGAAATCTGATCCATTAAAAAAGTCAGTAAAATCAATAAGCCTCTAACAAGGTTAAGGAAAAAGAGGACATAAATTACTAATGCTAGAAAAGAAAGAGAAGACATCACTACAAATCCCATGAATATTAAAGGATAATATAAAGATTATCATAAATAACAGTATGCCCATGAATTTGATGACCTAGAGAAAATAAACTGATTTTTTAAAAGACACAATTTGTCAAAACTCACCCAAGAAGAATTTAGACAATCTGAATAGACCTATAACTATTAAATATTTTATTCAGTAGTTAATAACTTTCCAAAACAGAAAGTACCAGGCTTAGATGGGTTCACTGGTGAATACTACCGTACATGTAGGGAAGAAATTATACCAATTCTCTACTATCTCTTTCAGAAGATAAAAAGTAGAGGAAATACTTCCAACTCCTTTATAAGTCCAGCATTACTCTAATACCAAAAGAAGACAAAGACATTACACAACAAGAAAAACTACAGACCAATATCTCTCATGCAAAAATTCTCAACAAAACATTAGCAAATTGACTCCAAAATTGTATAAAAATAATTATACACCATGGCCAGGGTGGATTTATCCTAGATATTCAAGGCTGATTCTATATTCAAAATTTATTAATGTAATCCATCACATCAACAAGCTAAAGAAGAAAATCGCCTGATCATATATAACAATGGGTGCAGAAAATGCACCTGAAAAAATTCACAAATTCATTATAAAAACTCCAAGTAAACTAGGAATAGAAGATAACTTCAATTTGACAATGACCATCTACCAAAAGCCTACAGGTAGTATCATACGTAATGGTGAGAATCGTAAAGCTCTCCCACTAAGATCAGGAACAAGCAAGGATAGCCTCACTAGCCACTCCTTTTCAACATCACAGTAGAAGTACGAGCTATTGCAACAAAACAAGAAAACTAATAAAGAGTATATAGATTGGGCAACACGAAATAAAATTTCATTGTTCAGATTACATGATCATCCATGTAGAAAATCCAAAAGAATACACACACCTACGCACATACAAATGCAGACACAAAAGAACTCCTGACACGAATAAGCAATTATAGTAAGTTAAGATACAAGGATCATAAACAAAAGTCAATCATTTTCCTATAATAACAATAATAAACAAGTGGAATTAAAATTAAAAGTAAAATATAACCCCATTTATATTGGTATACATCCCCTCAAAAATATTTAAATATAAAGTAAAAAAACTATGTACAAATTCTATATGAGGAAAAGTACAAACTGCG
The DNA here is from genome assembly GCF_003009895.1 of Hyaena hyaena. Taxonomy (NCBI): domain Eukaryota; kingdom Metazoa; phylum Chordata; class Mammalia; order Carnivora; family Hyaenidae; genus Hyaena; species Hyaena hyaena. The sequence continues at coordinate 133,258 of NW_024082222.1, read as the reverse complement.
ATGGAATATATCAAAGAAGATTTAAATAAAAGATGATATATTTCATGTTCATGGAAAAAATATTCATTATTAATAAGATTTGAGTTCTTACAAACTTGATCTATATAATCAGTATAATCTCCAATAAAATCTCAGCAAGTTATTTTGTGTATATCAACAAACTGATTCTCAAATTATTATGGAGAAGCAAAACACCTAGTGTAGCCAACACAATATTAAAGAACAAAGTTGGAGGACTGACACTATCTGACAAAGACCTAATATAAAACTATAGTAATTAAGACCATGTGGTATTGGCAAAATAATAGACAAAACGGTGAACAAAGCATAGAGCCCAGAAATAGATCCACATAAATATATCATATATTTGATATATTACAAAGAGATAAAGGCAATGTATTGGAACAGTCTTTTAAATAAATAATTCTGGAAAAACTGGACATCCACACACACAAAAATGAATCTAGACAAATATGTTACAGTCTTCACAAAATGGATCACTGCCCAAAATGTAAAACTCAAAACTATAAAACTCCTAGAAGATGGCATAGGAAAAAACCTATATGACTTTCCATATTGGGATGACTTTTTAGACACAATACAAAAGGCATGATCTACGAAAAAAATCATTGATAAACTGGACTTCATTAAAATTAAAATTGCTGCTCCGTGTAAGACAATGCCAAGAGAATTAGAAGACAAGCCACAGACTGTTATATATTTGTAAAAGATATATCTGATAAAGGACTGTTATCCAAAATATACAAAGAATTCTTAAAGGTCAACAATAAGAAAACAAATAACCTGATTAACGTGTGACAAAGACCTTAACAAAAGAGATACATATGGCTAATCAGCATACAGAAAGATGTTCCACATCATATATCACTAGGGAAATGCAAATTAAAGCAATGAGATATCACTATATACCTATTAGAATGGCCCAAATCTGGAAGACTGAATACTCAAGTGTTGACAAGTATGTGGAGCGACAGGAACTCTTATACATTGTTTATGAGAATGCAAGATAATACAGCCACTTTGGGAGACAGTTTGGCAATTCCTTACAAAACCAAACAACTACATCTCTTAGCAATAATCCCACCATTCTATTGTGCTCCTTGGTATTTACCCAAAAGAGTTGAAAGCTTATGTCTACACAAAAACCTTCACACAGACGTTTACAGCAGCTTTGTTTGTCATTGCCAAAACTTGGAGACAACCAAGATGTCCCTCAGTAGATGAGTGGATAAACAAACTATGGAACATCTACAGAATGGAATATTATTCACCACTGAAAATAAATGAGCTATCAATTCTTAAATAGAAATGAATGGGCCCAAATGCATATTTTTAAGTGAAAAGAGCCAATTGGAAAAGACTATATACTTTATGATTCCAACTACATGGCATTCTGGAGAAAGCAGAACCACTGACACAGTAAAAGTATCAGCTGTTGCTAGGAGCAGGGGCAAGATGAATAGGGGAATACTGAGCATTTTTAGGGTACGAAAGACTGCATGATATGGATAAGACAATTATGGATATATGTCATCATATATTTGTCCACACCAACAGGATAGATGTACAGCACCAAGAGTTGGCCCTAAGGTAAACTTTAGATTTTTGATGATTATGATGTATCAATATGTTTGTCAGTTGTAAAAAATAGGAATGTTAAAGGATGGGGGAGGCTGTGCCTGTGTGAGGGTGGAGGTTATATGGGAAATCTGCTCCTTCTTCCTCATCCTGCTGTAAACTGCTGTTAAAAAAAAAAAGTCTTTAAAAACATGCAGAAAAATACTTTTAAAGAGCATATATCTTACTTTCCTGTGAGCACTCACTGAAATATTAACCATTAATTTCTTGGAAAAACAACAAATTTGAAACAAATGAGATCAGAATTATGTTTAATTAGAGCTTAAAGTGATGAGTGATTCTACAACAGCATTGGCCGTAAGAGGATCCATATTTCTCTGAGTTTTGAAAGTCATTGCACATGTTCAAATCACCGTTGTTGTTTTTTAATTTTTTTTTTACATTTATTTATTATTGAGAGAGACAGAGCACAAAAAGGAGAGGGGCAGAGAGAGAAGGAGACACAGAAACTGAAGAAGGCTCCAGGCTCTGAGCTGTCAGCACAGAGCTGCGGGGCCTGAACCCACAGACCGTGAGATCGTGACCTGAGCTGAAGTCAGACATTCAATCAACTGAGCCATCCGGGTGCTCCTTAAATATGACATATCATGGTTGTAGAAACTACCTATGATGATTAAAAATGTGCAAATACACATAGTTTATATACTGAAATTATTCATCAAGTATACTTTTATTTTATTGAAACTTAAAGTCATACCACAAAATAAAACCAAATAGTTATATATCAAGTTTCATTAAATAAAAAATATTATAAAGTGAAAGAAACTTATACTATTTTTGGAATCTTGCTGGTAGGATGTCCCTCGATGAGAATCAAAAATTTTAAAATAAGCCAGCTTTCACTAAAGAACTATAGCTCTAAATGTTTGGATAGCCTTCTGCTTTTCCATTTGCTTGTATTATATGTCTTAGTGTGATTCTCACAATAGCATCCCACATAAACCCACAAGTTGGTCATAAGGTGTGCACATAGTAAATCTGGAAGGCAGGTGGCAAGCATTGCACTTCTAACTATGATCACTTTAGTTGCTCTTTGTTTTTCTTCTTGGAGCTGCATTATCTATACTTCATCTAATGTTAAAATTATTAGATTTTTTAGCACTTTTATTTTTATCTTCCTAAAGCCAGTCTTAGAACTTATAAATATTTTAACCATATAATATATTACATCATAAGCTAACACTTGGAACATAGATGCCTTATGAGTAGCAGATTGTCTGCTGCAGTTCATATAATGATACTTGGATAAAATTAAGAGAAACATAGATTGTTAAAACTCAGCAGGTAATATTGGCTGGCATCTACATGCCAATTTAAATAGTTTAAATGTCAAGGAAAGTGACAAATTATAATAATACATATAGTACTGAGATTTATCTGGTGACCTTACATGATAGCATGGCAATATGCAGTTTCCAGTGCAGCTAGGATCTAGTATATAAGACTAAAAGACTCGGTAAAGATATCCTAGGTCACTGGACAGGTAATAAAATTCAGATATTTAAGAAATATCCATAATTTTTAAAACTTCTATCAGGCACTGTAAAATATTGGAGAGAATTTGCAAGTCCCAAGTTTCAAAGCAGAAAATAAAATCATATCTTAAAACAACAACAGACAGGCAAACAAACAGGAAGTAGATAGTAGATACTGACAACCATGAGTAAAAATAGTAACATGAACAACACCTTTAAAAACATTTCCCTCTGAGTTCATACATGGAGATAGAAAGCAGGAAATGATACTAAATTCTCTCATCTTAGGAATTTCCAACTTATTCCAGATGGATGGTCCAGCTCTGGGTTTTTTAAACTGTGGCATTCAATATGCTGCATGATCGAACAACCCTAACACTTTGTGGTTTGAAACAATGCAAACACTTTCAACAATAGCCAAATCATGGAAAGAGCCTAAATGTCCATCACCTGATGAATGGATCAAGAAGATGTGGTTTATACATACAATGGAGTACTACTTGGCAATGAGGAAGAGTGAAACCTAGCCATTTGCAGCAACATGGATGGATCTGGAGAGTATTATGGTAAGTGAAATAATAATCAAAGAAAGACAGATACCATATGTTCTCACTCAGACGTGGATCTTGAGAAACTTAACAGAAGACCATGGGGGAGGGGAAGGGAGAAAAAGTTACAGAGAGGGAGGGAGGCAAACCATAAGAGACTCTTAAATACTAAGAACAAACTGAGGGTTGATGGGGGTCAGGGGAGAGGGGAAGGGGGATGATGGGCATTGAGGAGGGCACTTGATGGAATGAGCACTGGGTGTTACTTGGAAACCAATTTGACAATATGTTATATTAAAAATATATACATACATACATACATACATAAACAAACAAATAAATAAGTAAATAAAACAATGCAACACTTATTGTCATGGGTATCCCAGGGTCACTCTGTGCCACACACTGAACATTGCAGATCTGAGAGTTTGCATCTGGTCTACATGTCTCTCTCCCTAGGAAAGTCATGTTTTTCTCCAAGTGATTGCTGAGGCACAGAAAAAGAGTACCCAACCTTGATGAAATAATTGGGCCCTACTTGTGTCCTATCCACCAGCTTGCCATTGACAAAGTCGTTACATGGCAGAATTCTAATTCAAACTATAGACAAATATAATCTACTCTTTGTGGGGTAGACTGAAATTTTTCACAGCAAAGAAAATGGATACAGAGAAGAGTAAAAAAAATGAGGCCAATAATTCAATCTACAACAGTTGTTCCACCTAAGAAGTAAGCTGGCTGTGTGGATTCTCTTTGAATTTTATCAAACCCAGATGGTTCAAGATTAAGATGTAATCTCTAAGAAATCATTAAAAACAGAAGATTAACTCCACAAAATGTCCTATCCTGTATTGTGTCCAGATCCTGTTTTGTGAAGAAAGATGTTCAGAGTTTTACCAAATATTATTTTCTTAGTTTTTTTAGATTGCTATAATAAAATGCCATGGACTAGGTAGCGTAGGAACAACATGATAGCCTTCTTACAGTTCTGTAGGTTGGAAGTACAAGATCAATATGCCAGCAAAGTCACATTCTGGTGAAAATCCCTTTGCTGGTTCATCAACTGGTCACTTCTTGCTGTGTTCTCATACGGTGGAAGAGACTTGGGAGCTGGCTGTGTGGATTCTCTTTTAGAAGAACACTAATCCCATTCATAATGGTTCCATTCCCATGACCTAAAAGCGTCTCCCAAAGGCTATCCCTCCTAATACCATCATCTTTAGGGTTTAGAATTTCAACATATGAACTTAAGGGGACACAAAAATTCAGATCATGGTAATTTTTCTTACAAATATATCTCAATTTAGAGAATATCTATTAATTTTATGAGTACATTCAACCTGCTCCAGATGTCCATTCATTCAGCTATCTATTCATAGTGCATGTGTATAGTAATACTGCAGAAATATGCAAAAATATATTCACTAATGACAATGCAGATAAAGGGGGTTAAGAGGGACAAACTTTCAGTTATAAAATAAATAAGTCATGGAGATGAAAAGTACAGCATGGGGAATACAGTCAATAACATTATAATAATGTTGTATGGTGACAGATGGTGACCACACTTATCCTGGTAAGCACTGGGTAATGTGGAGGGTTGTCAAATCAATATGCTGTGCACCTGAAACTAATATAATGTTGAAACGAATATGTCGATTATATTTCAATAATAAAAACAAAGCGAATTGTATATTCCCAAGTCACCCTCTTCATCTTTTCAACTTCATTTTGTTAATTATATTATTTCCCTAGTGAAAGACAATTAGTTAGAAGTAAAGCTACTTATGATGCCTCGCATGCAAAGGACTCCAAACCATTCAAGAAGCATGCATGCTTAATAAATATGCCATACATGAGAGTCCAATTGTATTGAGCTAAAAAATCTTACAGGAGGCTTAAACATTTTTTTTTAAAATACAAGTCTGCTATTTAGTTTTTCTGACTTTATAGTAAATTGTCCTCTTCTGCCAATATGAAGGAAAACAGCTCCAAAATAAATATGTCCTTCCTGTCACAGCCAATTAATGCCAATATTTTTTGACCAGGAACACAACATGCCAATTGTTTTTCATGGCACTAACCAAATCCTTAATTTTTAATTCATTTAAAGAAAAAACAATATTCAGTCTGTTATGCGTATAAGAGAATCCATACTTCAGTACATTTAAATTATTTCTAACAGACCGATAAAATTCTCCAAGAGCCAGTGATTGATTCTTTAATCACTCTGCTAGTCCACAGGCATCATTTGATTATCCTGCAATACCTTGTTATAGTGTTGCTGATCTGTGACTATCATTACTAATAGCATTTCCCTCAGAAAAAAAGAGATCCACTTCTCTCATTGACAGCATTCCACAGATAGAAAAATCTTGTCAAATGTACTTTGCTAAAATTAAAAAGAGAATGAGAGACTGTGCACAGAACAGGTGGTGTCTACTCAAGGAGAGAATTCTATTTTTATGCCTCTAATATGCATTTCTCCTTTCCTAAATATGACATTGGAGTTACAGTAGAAGATAAAGTAAATCCTAAAAGAGAATGAAAAGTATTTCACGTCAAATCAGTCTCCAGCATAACGTAGCATGTCTTCAATTTATAATAACTGTTCCCAGTTTGCAAGGTTGTCTGTTTGCATCTGGCTTTTAGTCAGTGCTTTGATAGTTTGTATCTGTCTGTTTTTAACTCTAGTATTCAGAAAGATATAACCCTTAGAGTCTTCAAGTACTTGAATTAGTCAGGATACAATAGGCTTTTGCCTGAGTAGCAAACAACCCCAGATATCATTGGCTTAATAAAACCAAAGTTTATTTCTCACTCACCAAAGTGCAAAGAAGTTGCCCTCAAGGAGCAGGAATGCAGACTGCTTCAATCTTATGGCTCTGCCAACTCAACAGGAAGACTCTTCCAAGACACCTGCTGCAAAGGAAGAGAAAGGTTGAGTGATTGCACAGGGACCTTCTGCTGCTACAGGCCAAGAGTGACAAATGCCCTTTATGCTCACAACTCATCCATCAAAAGTAGTCATATGATCTGCTTAACAAGCTAGGATATGTGGTTTCCCTGAAACAGGGTCAGATGAGCATATTTCATTTTTTCGGTCACACTACTTAAAGCACTTCTCTTGACAGAAATTCCACTGTAGAGTAGGAAAAACGAAAGTGAAAATGTCTGGGTTTCATGTATAACTTGACTCTATTTCAATTCCTTTACATGCTAAGTTAAGATATTGGACTAAATGATCTTTGTCTTTTCTACAATTAAACTTTCATAATTCCTTACTCCTAGGAAAGAAGTTCTCTCATTTCATCTTGTACCATAATCGTTAGCCTTTAGAGACTGTCTATTGTTATATATTATAAGAGCAGTATCAGCAGTATTTGAGGAATGATTACATCGCCTCAGGTTGGTAATACAATAGCAATGATAAGAAGATTGTTCAACTGATGTCTTCCCATATGAATTGCGGAAGAAATGGAGCATACGCTCATAATCATAAGATTAGAGAAAAATCTTTTAACACTTATGCTTTTACAAAAATGTAAGCTGATGAATTTGGACCGAAATCACAACCATTTGAGTACATTTAGGATATTTTCTTGTCTCTCTTCTAACTTCCTTCTGGTCTGTGTGGGAGCTTACTGGTAGATACAACTACAGACAACCTAAAGTAGGAGAAAGAAAATGGAGTTTGATAGAAGGCAAACCTTTGTTTGAATTACAACGTTTCATTTCCCAGTTTCATAATCTGGTGTTTTCTATGTGATATTAGGATTGATGTATTTAAAAACTATAAACTCATTGAATTTATAAACAGAATAAATTGAACATTGCAGCATGGGAAATATATCAGCAAATTTCACCCAATGAAGGAAATCATAACTTAGCTCACACTGTAATCAGGTGTGAGCTAAAAAAAATTTCTTAAGCTCAAAGGTTAAAATTCCTTCTTTTGACACTGACCAGAAAAATGTACAATAGATTAAAAAAATCTAAAAAACAGGGTTATATAACTGTGCTACAATAGCAAGAAAGCAAGATATTACTGGTTGAAATACAAATCCAGCAGCTACTATCTGTTAGAGCACATTGGAGGTAGCAAAATACCTATAATCAATTAATAGACATGATGTAAAGAAACTGCAAGTTAATGCATAAAGAAATAAGCAACTTTCCTTTCTTAAAAGGAAAAAGAAATAAGCAAACAACTTAACCTCATCACAGAAAAATATAGAACATTTTTCATTAGTTACTAATAAAACTGAACTGAATATTAATGTCAAGTCCCATTGTATAGTTTGCCAGTGTGAGAGTTACAGAGGACAACTAAGTATAATATATACAACTATCATATACAGCATAGATTCAGTCTTTCTCAACAAATGCCTATGTGTCCCTATTCATTAGATCCAATTTTGAAGAACTCAAACAGGTATTGTTATGAATAGATGCTTCACCTTAAGACTGAATACATATTCTTAGGCAAAAAAAAGTAGGAAAATGAGATGCACAACAGTCTGTACAGAATACCATCTTGGCAAGCCTATTTTCTCATAGGTTTATGACATGTTGCTTTCTCCTGGGTTTTCTGTAACTTTTCACAAGCAGCTCTCTTTTCATTTCTCCTGGATTTCTCCTATGACTTAACTTTAAACTTTTTGGTGACTTTTAGGTCATTGAATCTCTTATTTTCCCGTCTGCTCATTCCCAAACTATAAGCTCTTGTTTCATGGCTTTAAGAGCAATCTATATGATAACTCTCAAATTTATGTCTCTTTCATACACATCTCTTAATTCTGGACTCAAATATCTGATGGCTTACCAGATAATGACTTCAATTACTAGAAGTATTTCAAATGTAGTATGTTCAGCATTGCAATTCTGATTTCCACTCTATCCCAAAATTGCTCTTCCCTCTGTCATCTGCTCTTTAGCAAATGACAACCTAATTCTTCCCATTTAAAGTGCTTCTTCTTGGGGCACCTGGGCAGCTCAGTGGGTTAAGCATCCAACTCTGGGTTTCATCTCAGGTCGTGATCTCACAGTTCATGAGTTCAATCCCTGTTTGGGATTCTCTCTCTCTCGCTCACTCTCTCTCTCTCTCTTTCTGCCCATTCCCCACTCTCTCTCTAAATAAACAAAAATTTTAAAAATAAAATAAAATGTTTTTTCACTCTTCTTCTGACAATCTTTATTCATGCAATTTCAACTTTCAAAATAGTTTCACAATCTGACCCTTCTTCATGATCTCCCTTGCTACTATCTTAATCTAAGCCATCCATATTCTTATTCTAATCTAAATTATTGCAATTTCCCCCAACATCATGCCTGAGTAAGTACCTATTACCCATAGCTTCCTTTTTTTTTTTTTTTTATCCATTGATTTTTATCTTTGAGTCCTTAGTTCTTTGGACTCTCACATTAATATTCATAGACCACTGGTCCTTTTAATGAGAACCAAGGCAGTATGGTAGTTTTGGACATCACTGATTTCATAATGGTACACTACTAAAAGAAGTGTGTGGGTAATACTAAAATTATGCACTGGGCATCTGCCTCACTATAGATTATATCATATTTATTTTCTGACAAAAGGTAATGTTAGAAAACATCCAACTGTGCTTTTCATCGATTATAAACAAACCTGCTGCTAAATCATTGAAAAGCAAATTTTACTGTTCGTGTATTAATAATATCATCTGTAAAATGAAAATCCTTTTTTAAATCTAACCGAAAAATTAATGAAACTAACAGTAAAAATTGGTAGTTATCACTTTAAATACCTTGAATACTTGGCAAATTGACATTTCTGATGTGCCCCAATATAAATTGTAAATCTTTTACTGTCAGGAAACAAATACTCTGTCCCTCAAATTATCAAGAATTTTGAATTTTATCTAAGGGGAAAATTATTTTTAACTCAATAGGTTTTATCTTTAATGTAGAAATTGGCATTTCAGATTGTTTAATATATACCTTTTATAACTCAACAACATTCATATTGAAGTTAAGAAGAAACTCCTCAGTCTACATGATTATATGATCTTCTAGTGGTAGAGATGAAGCAGCTGAATTTTCATTTGTAATGGAAACATAGGAAAGAACTCTTATACATGAAGGTATGGAATCTAGAGCAACTGACAAAGAATATAATAATGATAATTCACCACTCATTGACAGTAACTCTGTACCAAGCCTTAATGCTTGACAAGTTATTATCACAGTGTCATCCAATTCCTATAACAGAACACACATTTGAACACACATGTATTTAATTCTATAGTCAGTATCCTTAACATCTCTCTATATTTACTCTAAAATAATAGTTTAATTTATGAACATTATTTCATAAAAAATGCTCACATATTATTTTATTTAATCCCCCCAATAACCTTGGGAGGTATGTAACCATTTTGAACATAAGGAAACTGAGACCTACATGGAGTAAATGAACATTTTAATTTCATAAGTGAAAGAGCTCTCTAACTCCAACCATTCTTGGATTCTATTTTACCAAAATTGCAAAGTGAAGAGGTTTCTGAGGTAAAGAGACATTAGCAAGATGATAAAGTAGGAGTTTTCTACCATCTTCTCCACAAAGAACAAAGATTTTGACAACTGTCTGTGGAAGAATAGCTCTGTGGAAGTCCAGGGGTCCAGTGGAGAAGTTCCAGCACACAGCTGGAACAAAACAGAGATCATGTGCATTAAAGAATGGAACAGTTTCACTTTCTCTGCATTACCTTTCCTCTACCCTAGTGCCTGATCTCTGCCATGAGAAAAACACCTACCACTTAATGCATTAAGGACTTCCTTCGTAAATCCAATATTGACACTGTTGAATTCTGAGAGGTTCAAATTAATCTGAAATGCAACTTTTTATATTAAAGATAAAAGCACTGATTTAGAATAGCTTGTACCAAGAGGGAATCTCTCAGCCCACAATTTCCCTCATGTGGTAAAAAGTAAGAGGGTAGGAGACTCTGGCTTCCCACCTATGCAGGATGCTGCCAAAGAGGCCCACTTCTTTCTTGACCCATCCAGAATACTGAGGTGAGCTGCATGATTGGGGCTGGGAAGGGGCTGGGATAATAACAGCCAGGACTCTCAGAAGGCATCAAAGGGACATATATTCTACTAATCACTTAATGGGATTCATCAGGAAGCCTATCTGTAAGCTGCTGGAGATGCCTCAGCTATGGATCCTCCAAAACTAGCTCATGGGCACATCCAACATGTCACACATCTCCTATCTTGTGGCCAGTTCCCTTGCTCATAGGAGCTAGGAGTTGCAGACAACTAGTGAGCATACACATAAAGCCAGCTACACTCTGCAGGATGGGGAAGGAACACACAAATCTGATTATTCAGCACCACCCTAGAGAAAGCAAATGGAGGCTATCAGCATCTGGTCTAGCATTGCAGGATCTAAGAAAGGTATATAAGCTTTAGAGTGCACCCTTGAGAGGAACAAAAAGTAAACAACAGAAATATCCATAGGAAAGATCTGAGAAAGCCTCAAAATCCCTACTAGGGCTAAAAGAAGGGTTTTCTCTTTCAAATCCAGCCAGTCAAGTTTGTGGCTGACAAGTCACAAGTGGTGACAGCTTCTCCAAATACAAAGCAACACAAGTCTTCCAAATATATGATAAACCAAGGAAACATGAGATTACCAAAAGAACACAATAATTTTCCAGTAACCAACTCCAAAGAAATGGAGATCTGTGATTTGCCAATTACAAATTGTTGTTTTAAGGAAGGTCAATGAGCTGTGAGAAAATACAGAAAGACAATTCAACAAAATCAGGAAAGCAACCTCTGAACAAAAAGAGAATTTAACAGAGATAAAAATCATTAAAAAAAAGAAATGATCAAACAGAAATCCTGGAGCTGAAGAATACACTGAGTAAAATTTTTAAAAAATGCAGTACAGAGCATCAAAGTCAGACTTGATTAAGCAGAAGAAATAATCTGTAAACTCAAAGAAAGCTCATTTCAAATAACCCAGTTAGTGGAGAACAACAAAAAGGAAGAGTGAAGAAAGTCTACATGAAAAATAAGATAACATCAAGTAAAACTAGTTACACATTATTGGAGTTCCAAAAGGAGAAGTGAGGTAGGAAGAGGCAGAAATCTTATTTAAAGAAATAATGGCTAAGAACTTCCCAAATCTGGGTAGAGATTGGGACATCTAAGTTTATGAGGTTCATTTGTTCTCAAAGAGATTCAGCCCACAGAGAACTTCTCCAAGACAAAATGTAATAAAACTCTAAAATCAAAGACAGAGAAAGAGTTTTTAAAGCATAAAGAAAAAAAAAATGACTTAAACAGATGAGAATCTTGATAAGGCTCTCAATGGATTTCTCAGCAGAAAAATGCCAGGGTAGGAGAGAATGAAATAATATATTCAAAGTGTTGAAAGAAAAAGAAATGCCAACCAAGAATTCTTCACCTGGCAAAACTATACTTCAGAAATTTAAGAGAGATAAAATCTTTCCCAGACCAACAAAAGCAAAGGGCTTCATCACCACTAGACCTGAAATTACAAGAAATATTGAAAGAAAAGCACACAGTGACTAATCTCAGCTACTCAGACTCTAGCACCCCAGAGCAAAAATATGCATTCATTATAAATCATATTGTTAGCATAGACTATCTAATCAATCTGGTACCTCAAGCCTCATATCTCAGGCATACAAAAACAAGTGTTTACTATTCATCACATTGTTAGCATAAACTACCTGATCAAACAAATACATCATGCCTCCAGTCCTCAGAATACAAAAATATTTTTTATCAGGTAGAATATTCCTAGCATTCAGAACTCTTCTCCCATGTATTAGCCAAGGGCCAGTACCAAAGACAGTAAATGTGCAGGGTTTGAGCAACCAAAGCCTACTGAGCTTACCCTCTTCTGCACATGAGGTAACCCAGATATATTGGTTATAGAAGATAGCAACTCCTACCTCTAGCACGGGCAGGAGAAAAAGAAAGAGCTTAAAGAGCCAATCTTTACATGGTGGGTGCTTAGACAGTTTACCAGTGGTAGGTGGTGGGGAAAATGTGAAGCTGGAGCTTGGAATCATTGAAAGAGATTTAGTTGCCTGGTGTTAGTCTCTCTGAGAAGCTGCAGCAAAGCTGGTGCTGGAAGTGCCCAAAGAAGGCAGAGCATGAAGCTGAAACTGTCTTCTCTTGCTGGGATAATGTTATTAAAAACTGAAAATAAGAAGTCCTTTCTCTTGTCTTCTCAACTTCTCATTTCCCTCAAATGCTTCCCTTAGGCTTTTCTTTTTTAATGCCTTTCTGCCAAAATTGTCTGTGAGATTTGGTATGGAGACTTCTGCTCCAGCAGAGAATCCAGTAGATAAATATCCATCACACTAACCAACAGAAAACTACTGGTTAACAGCAGAATCGTGACAGCATGATGTTTTTCTTACTTCCAGACCAATGGTCTTTCTATCATATCCTGACAACCAAGTTGGTGAGAAAAGTGATGAGGCAGACAGTGCCACTTGGACCACCAAAGGAATATAACCTTTTTCAATTTTTATAGGAAAGGACCATTGAAATGAGAATTGCTTGACAAAATTAAAAAGTAAGATAAAATATTAGAGATCTTGAATCTTGCCAGCTTTCTCTGATTTTATTTAACGTTGGGTTTAGCATCCTGGTCTGTAAAACAAATGAAAAGACCATGAGTTTATTTTCAAGTTACGATCTGAAATAACCCAGTAAGGCCCAGGAAAAAAGATGGTTTATCCAAACCCAATTTGCTAAATGGCAATGCCTTTAATTTATATTCTTTTAACTATTTGGTTTTGGATGGCCAGTTTTCATTTTGCCTTCATAAGAGTATTTTAAGAAAAATTCAATTAGTCTTTGCTCTGCAGGTAGAGACTAGGGGGCAGAGAGATCAGGAAAGCACCACCTGTTCAGTCTAACTGATGGATGATTTCTTCTCCTTAAGATTAATGTCTTTAGGTGAAAAGACCATCTGTTGTCATAACATGCCCACGGACTGTCTTTGAAGGCAATATATAACTGCTAGTACCACATGTTAAACACACATATGTTTCCGAATCTCTTCCTATAAAATATATTCGCAACATATTTACCATCATGTCAGTCCTTTGCTTGTGGAGAAGTAACTTCAGTTCTTGAGTCTAGTTGATATATAACAACATCCACTAAGATTTGTTAAGATTCCATTCTTTTGACATATTTTTGTTCACAATATGGAGTCAGGGTTTCTGAGGATAGGCCTGAAATATGCTGGATTGATAAGCACTCTAGGCTGTCCTTATTCAACCCTAAATTTAAGTTTAAATGGTCCAATCTCCTGGCTTATCTCCTAGTTTATCTCCTGGTTTGCCCAATTCAGGGGTAAATATATCCAATTTTATTATACTTATTTTATTATTATAACCTATGGCATGGTTATAATTACCTAGGTAAGTTCCAAACATGGTCCATTTGCATTACCTTAAGGTATGTATTAATGAAAGAGTTCCAAACTCAAATTTCATAAAAGTAGTTTGCTGAAAGTGACTGGACTCATACCCTGTTAATAGAACTTAAAAAAAAAAGTAGAAACTTTATATAGGTTGTCACTCAAGGTTTACAGGAATATCTAATACAAATCCCCAGTTTCTTCTCATGAAGCATTAAATGATAGCTCTTTACCCACATGGTTAAGAGAAAGTTCTCTCATTTCTTTCTAGACCCTCCATTGCTGTGGAGGTTGGGGTTTTTGGTTGTGTTAAGTTATTCCTTGAAAAACACACTGCTCCATGATTACCTTGAAAGTAAGTGGACTGCACATTGCACAGGAATTTAACACTCCTGCGTGTGTGATATGAGGTGCTCCACCCCTTCCTTCCCTCTCCAGTAGTAACTTGGAGTCTCTGTTCAAAAACAGCCTCGTATTGAACAATTGATTTTTGAATCACTGATGGCAAAGGGAATCAAATTGAAAACTATTGTTTCTGTCTTCAAAGGAAGTTTTAATCAACCATATGTTTTAATTTTTAAGTGGTGTAAAATACTCTTCTCCAAAGGGCTGGTTTAAATTCTTGTCACTATAGAACTTTCAAGGTTTATTTCATAGTTTAAAATGACTTGCATAAACTCTTTTGAAGAAAGTTTATGACACATATTTTCTTTTTTTTTTAAGCTAAAGGGACCAGTTCTAAGACACTTCAGTATATCACAACCATAGGATAGAATCTGGCTTCTCTCTTGTTGCAGTTTGGAGTTTTCTTTGATAAAATGGAATACAGCTGACGCTCGAGCTACATGGGTTTGAACTGCACAGGTCCACTTAATGTGGATTATTTTTTATAAATACAGTACAGTAATACAAATGTATTTTCTCTTCCTTATGACTTTTTTCCTTTTTTAATGTTTATGTATTTTTTGTGAGAGTAAGGGTGGGGAGGGACAAATAGAGGGGGACAGAGAATCTGAAGTGGGCTCTGTGCTGACAGCAGAGAGCCCGACAGGGGGCTCAAACCCAAGAACCGTGAGATCATGACCTGAGCCAAAGTCAACCAACTGAGCCCCCCAGGTGTCCCCATTATAACTTTTTAAATACCATGTCTTTTCTCTTACTGACTGAATTGTAATAATGCAGTATATAATACACATAACCCACAAAATGATGTTATCAGTAAGGCTTCTGATCAACAGTAGACTATTAGTAGGTGTGCTCTGGGGGATTCAGAAATTAAACATGGATTTTTGACTATGCAGGATGCTGTTGCTCCTAAACCCTGCACTGTTCAAGGGCCCACTCATTTTAGAAGAGGTTTTGTAGGTTTCTTTTTCTTTTTTTTTTTTTTTTAGGTTTTGTAGGTTTCTGAGAGAAGAATCATTGACTTGTAATTTTGAAACTAGTTTAATTTTTCATTCTCCATTACAAATATCTCATATAACTTTTTCCTCTGTAAGGAGGCATCATTTTACCATGTCACTGTTGAACCTCTATGTAAATTCTCAAAAACTAGATGCTTTTATATCCCTAACCTGGGTAGACTGTTTCCCTTTCATCCAGGATTTTCTTGCTTGGTATGAAGCACTATGAATTTGACTTCTTTCTAAACAACCTTTGAAATGATATTTTAATTTGCTATTGGATAAATATGACCTCTAGATATGAATAAAATATAATGTTTAAATTGTACTTTCTTTGCCTTTCAACTATTTGACAATTTTATCCATTTGATTTATCCTATTTTCTTCTTTTTATTTAATAGTATCTTTTGGATATGTTCCCTCTTCCCAATATGTATACTTAATTCTTTCAAACTCTTTGTACCTTAAAACATCAGAAGTCATTCTGCGCCCAAAACGAAATATGTTTTATGAAAAACATAACAAATTTTATCTTCTACAAGATTTTTTACTATGTTTTGCTTAACTACTTTATTTTTATTATACTAAGAATATCTATCTCTATTTTACTAATTGCTTAAGGATTCTTGGTTATTGACTTTTTCCTAACTACATTCAAGGTAATTTTTATACCAAAAAAAAAAAAAAATCTTCCAAACTATATCTTTACTTTTTTTTCTTTCTGTCTTTTTAACATTCAGGCTTTAAGGTTTACAGTTGATTTAAAAATTCTGCTTTGAATAATTTAAGATAAGAAAAATGATAGAGATGGGGCATCTGGGTGGCTTGTCTTTTAAGCCTCAGACTTCGGCTCAGGTCATGATCTCACGGTTCGTGGGTTCGAGCCCTGCGTCAGGCTCTGTGCTGACTGCCAGCTTGAAGCCTGGGGCCTGTTTCAGATTCTGTATCTCCCTTTGGTGCGCTCTCTCTCTCTCTCTCTCTCTCTCAGAAATAAATAAAGCATTAAAAAAAAAAAAAGAAAAATGATAGAGATACAGGGACAGAGAGATAAGCAGGTAGAGATATCCCCTCAGTTTCTCAAAATTTGGTAATACCTTTGAAAGGACACAATTATTTTATTTTATCTCCATTAAATAAAATAATCCATAAATGCAGTATTTTATATATAAATTTAGATGATGCCATCTGTGTTTCCTTTTTTCAGTGGAATAATAACACGTGTTATGCACAGTATTTGCAACAGCTTTTTAAAAAATGTTTTTTATTTATTTCTGAGAGAGAATAGTGTGAGCAGGGGAGGGTTAGAGAGATAGGGAGACACAGAATCTGAAACAGGCCCCAGGCTCTGAGCTAGCTGTCAGCACAGAGCCCGACATGGGGCTCGAACCCATGAACTGTGAGATCATGACCTGAGATGAAGTTGGAGGCTTAACCAACTGAGCCACCCAGGCGCCCCTGCAACAGTTTTATAAAGGTCAGCAGACGCAATTCTCATTGACTGTGTTCCCCTCTTATGTACTTAGACATTTCTTCTTATTTTCTTCTTTGCTACAACTATATTAAAACTCTCCTGCTTTATTATTTGCAAAACTTTTTCAAACTGTGAAACTTTACCCTACATTGTATCATTTAATTATAAATTCCTCATTCGTGATGCAATATATGAGCTTTTTCTAGAGATCTTTTGGCTCTATTTCTGAGTAACTCACTACCTAATGGAAGATCTCTTATTTAAGATCAATACTGGCTCCTAAAAACCAGTTCTTACTTGACAAATGGAAAAAACTCTAATAATAATAAACCTTAAAATGATTCTGTCCTAAATATAAGTTAGACTACAGTGATATCAAAGAACAATAAAGTAAAAGTTTTTGAAGTAACTTCAGAAGTTATGTAGTTTAATCTGACTTCTTCTTATTCAATGTCTTAATGTCCATAACCACATTCCCATAAATGGTTAGGTAAGCTCCCAGCTTGAAGACATCCACAGAAGGAAAATATCTAGGGAAAGAAACAGGTTTCTTTCATGCTGACTCAAAAGTTTGCTACATTACACCTTTTGCTTACTAGTGCTGTTTCTAGCTCTTTGATCCTAAAAGAACAATGCTAACCCTTCCTTCATATGATGGACATCCATATAAATATTTGAGAAAAGACACTGTATCCTCTTTTGATATACAAATCTTTTCAAATTTGAACCACCATACATCATATTTTATGTCTACTAATCATTCTAGTCCTGGTCTTCTGTAAAGTAAACTGAAACCGGAAATGCTGAGCTGTATTATTTCCTCCATTAGCAACTTCTGTGTTTCTGTCACTGAAGATTGATGTCATATTAACTTTACTCAGACTCAGTTACATGGGTGTTTTGTATTGTACTTATTCCACCTAAATCTCCTGTAGTAGGTAGAATAGTACCCCGTCTCTGAAGATGTCACGCTCTAATCCCTAGCACCTGTGAAATTAACTCTTTGCATGGCAAAGAGCAGTGTGATAAAATTAGGAAATTTGAGATGGGGAGATTACCCTGGATTACAGAATTACAGAATCCTTATGAGAAGGAGATATGACAAGAAAAGCAGAAGTCAGGGTGCGGCTATTGCTAGAAGGGAGCCAATAGCCAATGGATGTAGAGAGCCTGTAGAAACTGAAAAGAAAAAGATGGGATTCCCCTCCTCTCCCCTCCCCATACAAAGCCTCCAGAAAGAATACAGCTCTGCTGGTACCTTGATTTTCTCCTTATAAGACAAAATTTTAGACTTCTAATCTCTGGAACTGAAAAATAATACATCTGTGTTGTTTGAAGTTACTAAATTTACGTTAATTTGTTAAAGCAAATGACAGGAAACTACTATATTTCCTAAATTATCCTCATCCATTCTAAGACCTGTGGTATGTATATAATTTGTTCTTAAGAACTTCATAAAACATATTAATGTTAAAAAAGTTTTTAGATGGTTGGGTTCATCTCATTTCTCCATTCTTTTTTGATACATTTTAAATGCTTTTTTTGACTTTAATTATTAGCCTATCACTTTTGTTGTTTCTGAAAACTTGGTGAGCCTATCTCCTATCCTATGTTATGTCACTATGACACTGAAATGAAGATTTATTTTAATTAATGTACTAATTGAATCAGTTGGTCGCTGCCTCTGAGGAAGGATATAGTTGTGAATGACTGCTATACTCTGTCTGTCACTGTAGCACAGAAGGGTTGAGTTACAGCTCCTCTCATGTTTCCAATATTGGAAACAATAAAAAGAAAGTAAGTGTTGACTATTTTCCTTTAGGAATCTAAGAATCCAGAACCACATCATAAACACCAGGTCACCACACAATTTACCAAAATTCCAACTGCAAAATATGATGGCTAATAGGGAAATTTTCTGTATATAAAAGACTTAATATATCTGAAATGAAATATAAGGATTGATGCGCAACATGAATTAGTCATATGCCATTTTCTGGGCACTGTAAGATGTCCCATGTGTTATCATGTTCAATCCCCACAATCTCCACTCTTTTGGTAGGTATTATCTTTATATATAATATTACTAACCTATGGTCAGGCAACAATTTGCCTAACAATGACATGGCTACCTGTAAATGTTGGAGGTGAGAATAAAATCCTTTCCATGTTTTGTCTTTTATTATTACTAATATTATTATCACATAACTCTGTGAACAAAAACTTGAAATATATAAACTTTCCAATATTTTACAAGATAATTGATGTCTTTATTTTAAATACATCCCAGGATGTTTAATTTGGTAAAGGCAGTAAAATAAAAAATGATGTTTCTCAAAACATTAAAACACCAGCAGAGTAAAATACAGAATTCATCTATTGCCTAAATTTTATAGGATTGATTTCATTAACAAACTGTTGGTCAATTGGTGAGCTATCAATTGAGTTTTTATTCCTTAGGTTGACCTAAATATCTCAGCTAAAAAACAATTTGTTTCAGACTCATTCTGCATTAAAACACTTTTAAAATGGCATGCATATCTAAGCCTATTTTGGTTTCCTGAATAGAACTTTCTTCAATACCAATTTAAAAGGATGAACCTTTACCTTTAAAATGTTCAGGTCACTGTAATTATCTACCTTGATTTTTTGAAAGATAGACAGCATTTAAGTTAAAAGAAATAGATGTAATGTCACATGGGTCAGGTATTATTAGGTAGTTCTCCATGAGCAATTAGTTGCTATGCAACAACCCTTCAAACAGTAACTGAAAATGATTTCTTATAAAATAATATTCTCTTAGATTGAGCTGGACTCAAGCTATGCAAACATAAATGAGAAGTATTAAGTCTTACTTCAGACTTACTTCTGATATTTTTGTTTTGTATAGGCCAAGGGCAGACTGCCCCAAAGTGTGTCACATTGGCATATTGATTATTTTATTTTATTATTTATTTATTTATTTATTTAAATTTATTTATTTTGAGAGAGAGAGAGAACAGGGGATGGGCAGATGGGCAGAGAGAAAGAGAGAGAGAGCGTATCTCATGAAGGCTCTGCCAGCAGAGAGCCTGAGACAGGGCTTGATCTCAAGAAATGTGAGATGATGACCTGAGTCAAAATCACAAGTTAGGATACTTAACAGACTGAGCCACTCAGGTGCCCCAACATATTGATTATTTTTTTTTTTTTTTACAAATAGTTTAGTGTCAAGTTGGTTTCTATATAACACCCAGTGCCCATCCCCACAAGTGCCCTCCTCCATGCCCATCTCCCCCTTCCCCTCTCACACCCATCAGTCCTCAGTTTGTTCTCAGCATTCAAGAGTCTCTCATGGTTTGCCTCTCTCCCTCTCCCCCACCATTTCCCCCCTTCTTCTCCCCCATGGTCCTCCGTTAAGTTCCTCCTAATCCTCCTAAAGTGCAAACATATGATATTTGTCCTTCTCTGCCTGACTTATTTCGCTCAGCATAACACCCTCAAGGTCCATCCATGTTGCTACACATGGCCAGATTTCATTCTTTCTCATTGCTATGTAGTATCTATATGATGGAATTCTACATGGCATATCGATTATTTTAAATAAAAGTTATTTAAGAAACAGCCAGTGCAAAGACACTCGGGTTTTCCTCTGCCCCCCCCCGAAAGTAAAAAACAAATCTCCAATTCAAAAAATATCCTTCCATACTAAGGAAATAAAAAGACATCTTTATCACCAGAGACAGGAACTTGAAAGCTATGAAAGCTGTAGAAACAAATCTTGTTACTTTTTTTTTTTAAATCTATTACATCAGCCCAAATTCTGCTTAGAATTCCTTACTACTTAAAGTTTCCAAATATCTGTTTTATTCATCCTGTCAATTTCTCACAAACTTATCCTTTTTACATAACATGTATAAAAACTGCCTGCCTTGGTCATTTCTTTAGGTCTCAATTTCCTTATTAGGTCCCCATGGGCACATAATAAAACTTTGGTTCTTTCTCCTGTTAATCTGTCCCATGTAAATTTAATTCTTACAGCTGGAAGATCCTGATCGTAGAGGAAGGATTTTTCCCTCCCTTCAGTTTGTACCTTTAATGATAAGTTGGCCACATGAAGAGTGCTCTGGCTGTGAATCATATGCCATTATAAGCTGTAAACGTGTGCTTGTCTATACAAAGATAGAAGACAACAATGGGAATATCGGTCTATGATGTTTGTTTATCATCCTCTTAGGAGAAACTCAATAAACTGAAAATCATCTTTTCTATGAAGTAAAACATTTTTATTTTAACACAATATAAGCCAAATAAAGGAGTCAATATCAACAAGTCCAAATACCAATTTGTTAATGAAGGAAGTAGAAATATACAGTTAATGTCCAACATTGCTAATATAAGCAACAATTTACTTTAGAGTAATATGAGCAAATCCACTTAAGGGTCAAAATTTGGTAAAAAATGAGGTATTGATTTTCAGTAAGAGGATATCCATAAGATGGTTCAGCTGCTGCTCTGAAATCAGAAGCTCTATAACTATCATCTGAAGACATGTTCTAACCCTACCTCCATAACCATAGTGATCAGCTTCACACCTAACTATTGTGTCAGCATGACTCTAACTTTAGAAATGATTACAAAAGTAACTTTTCTCCCTTTCTCTTACTGACAGTGATTTTTACTTCTACGGGGAAAAAATAAACACACCATACAATGTTATGTGATTTGATTTCTTCTTTAAAAAAATCCATGCATTTTTGAAATATATAAGAATTGCCCTGTTTGTTCCACTGTCCTTATATATGCTTTTTTTTACATGAACAATTAGATGGAATTAAAATACACCCAAAAATATATACATATGTTAAATTATAAATATCTTTCCCTCAAGGTTTTTAAAATTTGTTGGTTTGTGATAATATTATATTTATAAGACATATAAAATGCAATTAGATAGTTAAAACACAGTGTTTGAAGTCAGAAAAACTGACTGGTGTTTAGCTCTCCCCTTACAAGCTTTGCGATCTCAGAAAAAACCTTTCTCCTCGTTAAGCTTGTTTGATCATCAATAGAGTGAGCACATTAATATCTACCATGTTTGATTTTTACAGTGATTAGTTTGACACAAAGTGATAAATATTGCCTTATTCATAAATAAGATTTGATTAGTAAAATAATGCAAGTTGGATTAAGCTAGAATTTTAGCATATATAATCACAGAAGCCCCATAAGACCAGAGAAGTCTTTTTTGGGTGGTTGTTTTCTCAAGATAACCTTAAAGGATTACTAAAACTGGTGAGCTGATTCTAAAAGATGCAAATGGAGAGGACTTTTCTATTCTGGGGAATTACACAAGCAAAAATGTAGGATCAGAGAAGAGAAAACTATGCTTGGAAGCCATGGATATATTATTTTTTCTGGGATAAAAAGTTCATATTGATTAATAGAGGGTGACATAGTGGGAAAGACTGGGAACAGACAGAATGAACATTGTAGGACTTTCACTGTAAAGTAAGAGTCTCATGAGTATTCAGAAGACAAAGAAAGAAAAAGAAGGAAGGAGGGAGGGAGGGAGAAAAGACATGAAGGCAGGGATGGAGCAAGAGAGGAAGGAAGAAAAGGAGACAACAAAAGGAACAGATAATGAGGGAGAAAAGAGAAAATAAAAAGGAAATGGCATGCATTAAAGTCTTGCTATGTATTAAGCACTATGATAGGTACTTTCATATAATCTCATATAATGTACACAGTCACCATAGATACTTTCATCCATACTACAAACTGTAGAAATCAAGAGAAAATACATGCCTAGGCCACAGTATGCATACAATAATCAGGTTTGAGTGAAGTTCCAAGTACACATCCCGTGTCCTTGATACTCTGGCATGCTACCTTTCACTGTAAAGCGAAGGTGAGGATGGGTTTCTGCAAATATGAGGCAGTAGAGCTATCCTGTAATGATATTCATGATGGCTTATTCAACTGTACTATGCCATCAGCATATAACATAATTCATTTTCCTAAACTTTTAACACATATTAGAAAAACTGCACTAAATCAAAAAACAAAATGTGTTACAACTCGGCAAATCTGATAGTGGCTTTAGAAAATCTTAACTCCAAAGGATATTTGGCATAAGGGCCAGTATCCTCAGAGGTTTCACAGGCTTGATTAAAAATGACATTTTTTTCTTACTTTAACCATCTGCTCAGATAAATGGAAAGAATAATATCTTGAATTGTACTCATATGGCCTGGTTATATATCCATTTTAGTCAGTTCAAGACCTTTGGGATTTTCTCAAGGGTTTCTTCTAAATTAAGAGACCAGACAACTCCCCTTTGATTTTATTATCGTAATATCACCCCTTGCTTAAAAGTTGTATTCAGAAATGGATACCAGAAGCAAGAAATATAATATAGAGGATAAAGAGATGTATTTCTAAAATGTGAGTGATTTTCTCCAATTTATATGAAGATTGGAGGCAAAGTGTTCCTTATTATAACTCTGCCAAAGTCAGCAGAGATGGTGACACTCTAAGGAAAACCTCTCATTGGAGAGTCTGGGACCACACACAGGCAAGGCTCTCTCATTTCCCAGATGAGACCGGAGACCAGTACACAAAATCATGTTGCCACACCTCTTTTCTATTTTCTTTTACCAGCAATCCATCTCTGAGGTGACTACAGCTATCTCTACCCTCTTTGTATCCAAATGGTTTGAAAAAATTCTTATTTTCAAAGGAGGTACCAGTTAAGATTCAACTGTATGGGATTTCTATTGGCAATGAATTGCTTTCCTTTTTTTCCTCACTCCAGGTCAACACTGGTTTCAAAATATAAATGAGCACTCCACAGATAACCATAAAAAGTTAAAGGAGATGTTTTTATTTTTTTTCTGAATAAGGGGGATTTTTTTATGAAGCTAATATCATATTGCTTTTTAAATATCATAGCTGCCTTTCTAAAGGCAAATAACTGTCTCAGTCAATCAAGCAGAACTCCTTTGATTTTTAATTTGACCTTTATAAATATTTAATATCATTGACCAGTACCTTTCTGAAACCCTCCTTTTGATTTTGAAAACATTGCTTATCTCTCTACTTATCTGATTATTCTTTCTCAGGGGACTTTTTAGATTTTCCCTAAGCATATTTCCTTAAATTTCATTTTTGTTCCCTGTGGTCTGCCTTAGACCATAACTTTTCTTTCTAGATATATATTCCTTGATGACAAACCAGCCTCATAGCTTCACCTATAACCAATATACTACTGAATTCTAAGCTACATTTCTATTTTAAATCTCTCTCCCAAATTCTCTCCTCATATATTTCCTTCTTGTCTTGGATATCATAAAGGTAGTTCAACTTAACATGTCCCACCTAAAGATGTTTCCATAGCTTGTATGAATAAATCAAATTTATCTTTTGATATAATAGCTGTCTGCTTATTTTTCTTCTTATCCATTAAAATATCAACTCTCAAGGAACAATGGCATTATTCTCAACTGATATTTATATCAAAAATAATTTTGATATAACAGAGAGGAGGACAATAAGAATAATGATATGCAATAAGAATAAAGTGGTACCCAACTGCATTTAGGAATATAAGCTGATGTTACAACTCACAAGTCTATCTCCAGTACCGAGTAACATCTGATGATTTATTCTGCTGTCATTTTCAGCCACCAAAAATAAAAAAGGTTATTTATTATCAAGAAAATGAGCAAGAAAATAATCTCTTGATTTCCACTTCAACCTACAACATAATCAAATATGAGAAAGAAGGAAAACAATTAAAAATGTAGAGAAAGACAGGGGAAAATGCATTAAGATCTAAGGGAAAAGTCTATAAGAAGGTTCATGTTTATTCAGCATCATATAATGACTGGCAGGTTTTCTAACTTATAGCCTCGTATCTAGAGGCCATGGTCTAGCACTTGAATAAGAGAAAAAATATTTGTATTTTACAAAGCTAAATGTTCAAGTAGAGAACTAGAAACTTCATGTTATCTCTGAATAACAGAGAAGCATTAAGGGAGCAATAATAAAACAACAGGCCTAGTGTGTTACAGGTTAATGAATTGCTGGTCTAGATAGTTCAATCAAAGTAGGCCAATATTGATGTGCCTTTAGAAAGACAGATGGGATATTGCATGTGCCATTCACTATAATGAATTGTCAGGGAGAAAAAATCTCCACTATGTGTATAATCATTTATGAGCAGTGGAGGAGGAAACTAAATTATAAGAAGATGTATTTCAATTCAGTTAAGAAAGAAGCAGAGACATTTTTGAGTGTATAAAAAGAAAGTTTTTCAATCAGTTACTTTACAGAAATTGTCTATTTTCTAAAGGGACTTATGTGCTGAATGTGAATATATGATTACACTATAATGATCTCATTACAACACACCTCCCTCTAAAAAAGATCTTCAATTCACTAATAAAAAAAATCCAGGGATGGTAGGGAGTGTGGATTTCAGACATGTGCACAATAAAAACTAAATCTGAAATATCCACTGTACAACACAGACATCCAGGACTATGTCTAAGTCATCTTTGCATCTACAATGCCCAATATAGACATAGATGGTTAATACTCAATATGTGCTTGAATAAATGAATGAGGATGAATCAGAATTCTAAAATACTTAGGTCTTCTTAAGTAAAACTATGTGCTAAGGATTTTCACATTTGCAATTACATTTCTATTTCTCATTTACATTTACCCTTGCCAACCATGCAAGATAGGCATTATTATGCCCATCTTCAAAGAAGAAAAGTGAGGGATGGGAAGATTATAGTAGCTTCCCACAGTCAACATAGCTTGTATGCGGCAGAACTGTATAAGAGCACATCCCCTATTATCAAACCATTTCAGACTGTATTCATTCTCTCTCTCTCTCTCTCTCTCTCTCTCTCTCTGCCCCTCCCTCTCTCCCTCCCTCCCTCCTGTCTGTCTTTCTGTCTCCCTCTCTCATCATTCCTCAGATCTCCAAGTAAAAGTCACTTGGTGACATTAGATCAAATGAAAGGGGAAATAAGTAGTAAATGTATAACCAGAAGTTTAATGCTTTTCTTTAGTTGGAGATCAAAGTAAAATTAAGAAATAGATTTTTTTTGCATTTTCATAGCAAATATTTCTTTGCACCTCCTCTACCCACCCTTGTGAAGATTATATATTCAACTTGATTTCAACATTTAGCATTCTATTTTATAGCAGTTTAATAAATGACAGATGTCCACTTCAGGGAAAAATATAAAGTAGCAAAGGACAACTACTAGGACTGAACAAAAGAAGTGACTACAGAATTGATCTAAGAGTTGAAAGCAGTGATAGAACTGCAGCGCCCTTCAATTCTTATTTGTACTTTCTCCCAAACTTCAACAGAGAGTTTATGACCTCAGACTCACGAACCGCAACATATGGATACTATCTTCTTGGGAGAGCTCTTGGTAGCCTTGACTATGCTTCCTCTGCCCGGCATATGGTAGGTCTCTGTCATGTACAAAGTGAATTTTCTAATTTAATCATTCATTCATTTGACAGAATTTACTCAGTATCCTTTGCAGGACACTTATATGAATACGGAATATACAGAACAAACAAAATGGACAAAAGCTCTGACTTCAGGGAACATACATTCAAATGTAAACCAAATAAATAGGATAGCAAAGGATAAAATGGGGTCATGAGTGGGTACAACTTAGTGATAAGATGACCTTTGAATAATGATATATCAGAAGGGAGGAATTGAACCCTGTAGATAGCTTATAGAAAAGCATTTCACCCAGAAGAAACAGAAAGTGCACATCTGAAGGTGAAATTGCATTGACTGTATTTGAGGAGCAATGAGAACATGTCTGCACAGAATGGCTGAGTATGTGGTAAGACAAGATCAGCTCAGAAAGAGGAGAACAGTGTGATGGTCTGAATGTTTGTGCCCCTCATGTTTACATGTTGAAAACCTAATGCCCAAGTGATGGTGTTAGTAGGGAGGCGTTGGTAAGTGATTATGTCATGAAGGTGATGCCCTCATGAATAAGTGTTTTTATAAAAGAGACCCTAGAGACCCTGCACCCCTTTCATCATGTGAGGTTTTGGTGAGAAATCAGCAGTGTGCAACCTGGAAGAGATCCCTTACTGGACCATGCTGGCACCCTGAGCTCACATTTTTAGTCTCTAGAACTTGGCAAAATAATATTGGGTTGTTTATAAGCCACCTTGTCTGTGGAATGTTGTTATAGGAGCTCAAACAGACTAAAGCAAACAGTTTACACCATGTATGAATTTTTGGTCCTTATACAGATGTTAACTTTTGCTGTGAGTGACATGAGGAGTCAACAGATTGGTCTGAGGAAAGAAATGATATGAACCAACTTCAGTTTTAAAAGATCATCTGACTGATGTACAGAAATTAGTTTTTTCAAGGGGAAGGGTGGTGTCAGATTGGGAATCTGGGTGACTATTGTAGATAATAGTGATAGCCGTGGAAGGTGTGAGAAATGGTAGGATGATGAATATTTTTTGAAAATACATAGAATTTACTTTAAAAAAATGAAGAGTCGGTGTTGATGTTGAGTTCTGTGCCTCTCTTGTACTGAACAGTATTTAATTGGAACTTGGAACTGATCCTCATTTTGCTATAATACCAGCTTCCAGAACTTCCCTCTTATGCATGATATATCATACTTCAGTGGTATCTCAGACTATGGTGATGTGGTATTCATTTTTTGGAAATAATAAATAGATAAATAAATGGGAAAAAAGGTTATCTATTTTTGAGAAGCCAGTTTTAAAATAAAAAATACAACTGAGTTAGCAACTAGTTTAAACAAACAACAAGAAAAAAAAAGACAACATATACTTGGGATCACACCCGTGACTGGGAGGGACACCAGGCAAGGAGCAGTGACCAGATAAATGAAGCAGAAGATGACAGTGATGTGGTATGTCCCAGGATTAAGCAGTTACTTTGTTAATCAACCACATACAAGTAACAACAGAAAGAAAAGCCACAAAGCATAAGAACTCATTAAAGCTTTTTCCACCATGGAGATCAAGTGCCAGAATCCATGCGACTATTGTGTTTCCATTCATGCCCTTCATTTCCCTCTTGCCCCAGCACAGGCCAACTCAGATGGGAGCACTGACTTTGGAAAGGAATCATATGTCACGTACAGGTATCTCTGATTTACCTTTCTCGGTATTATTAAATGACTTGCTACCATGGTAACAAGATACAAAGCAAATAAAAATAACCAACAAGGCTATTGTAACTTTTAGTTTTTAGAGAAGTATTTCAGAAGACTTTAAAGATTCATAGCCTCTGTGTGTTGTTTTCTCATACTATTCTTAAACTGTTTTTACAATTCTTCCAGGAATGGAACCAAAAGATGCAGTTAAAGAATGGTAAGTTAAAGAATTAAATGAAAAAAAAAATCTACGTGTTCCTTTCTGAAGGAAAGGAAAAGAAATCACACATTAACCATTAACCTGTGATGAATAAAGTTCCCATTGTAACAATTCGCTTTGTGTAGGGAATGGCAGGGTGCTCCATTGACTTAGCTAAAAGCCAGTTGTAACCAAGAAACTTGTCATAAAGTAACACAGCACCTGAGAGAGATCATTGTAGGAGTGTTCATTAAACTAAGACAAGAAATATTGATCTGCAGGAAGGGAGAAGAGCCGCAGGGGACTTTTCGATGGTGTGGAGGCAGGAGGAAGAAACAGAGACGAGCGAAATAAGCTGTGGTTTTTTTCCATGTCCTTTATCCAAAATGGAGTTTGCAGTGTAACTGCTAGAATGCATAAAATAAAAGAAATGGAATATCAGAAAAACAGCAGGATTCAAGCAGTCCATAAAGGGAAAGATGGAAGAAATGCCTCCTACCACACCCATAAAACTGAAGAGGATGTGTTTCTAACTGTCTGATCTAAAATTTGACCATATTTCCACCAATGTTTTAAAAGATTTCATCTGGACAGTATTAATCCTTAAAATACCTTCTTTTTAAAATGTTTAACAGTTTATTGTCAAGTTGGTTTACATATAACACCCAGTGCTCATCCCCACAAGTGCCCTCCTCCGTGCCCATCACCCCTCTTCTCCTCCCCCCCACCCCCATCAGTCTTCAGTTTGTTCTCAGCATTCAATAGCCTCTCACAGCTTGCCTCCCTTCTTCTTCCCCACTACTTTTCCCCCTTTCTAAATACCTTCTTTTTTTAAATGTTTTATTTATTTCTGAAAGAGAGAGAGAGAGAGAATGAGCAGGGGAGGGTCAGAGAGAGAGGGAGACATAGAATCCAAAGCAGCCTCCAGGCTCTGAGCTAGCTGCCAGCACAGAGCCTGATGCGGGGCTTGAACCCACGAACCATGACATCATGACCTGAGCCAAAGTCGGACGTGCTTAACCAACTGAGCCACCCAGGTGCCCCTTAAATTACATTCTTAATTTCACAGCTAAGATATTTGAATATTTCACATTGGGCAAGACAGGTGGGGGCAAGGCTGGGGGGATTCAGTGTGGCCAGTAAACAACAACTGAATTTTTAAGGTGAGAATAGTCCATGGACTAGGAACTCTCTCCTGCTAACATCCAAGTGTATTCACCTACTAGCAACAAAAGTTGATTTGTTGCTCACCTTCCACTCTGCTATTTAACAATAATAATTATAAACATTACTAAATTCTAATACCTAGCAGGAAACTGATATAACAGATTAATTGATAGCAAAAGGATATAATACCCAGCACAGTACCGTGGAGATCTATCCATTCATTCATTCACTCACTCAGTAAATATATATTGCGTATTTTATTCTTAGCAGTCTCATAAGTTCGACTGTGAACTCAAATTCAAAGCTTACAAACAAACAGAGGCCCAGTCTGCTTGGAATGCATGCTTAAGTATAGGGAAAAAAGTCATCAAATATCACACAATATAATTACAAAAATGTGCATATAAAATAAAAATAAGATACTGTTAAATTCCATAACAAGAGAGGGCCATCTATTCTGATATTGCTTCCTGAAAATATGACTATGGAATAAATATCTGAAACCTCTACTTCATGTTACCTAGATGGGGTTGGGGGGGTGAGGCCAGAATGGGGGTGAGGAAGACTCTTGTACACTTAGAGAGCAGCATTAAAACGTGAGGTTTTAATGGATGAAAAGTATCAGTCCAATTTATATTTTTTAAAGGATGCTACAACTTGTGGAACAGACTGAAAAGAGGCCAGTTTAGAGGCTATACTTGAGTATCCTGTGTGGGCTGCTGACGACTTGAATGAGCATGGTGACTGTGGAATTATTGAGAAGTGGCAGGAGCAGGAAGTCAGAACTGAGAGATTTTAGGGGTCATCATTGTCTTAGTCAGTTTGGTCTGCGACTACAGAATACCACAGATGACTCATCTTGAGGCAAAATTGCTCTCCAGTTATGAGCCTGGGAAACCAAACAAGTTACATGCTTCCTAAATACAATGATCAGACTGGCATAGGATAGACATTCTATTGCAAAAGAGATAAATAGAAAAGAATAAAGGGATAACAGGCTCCAAGCAAGGCCAAAACCCAACATGGAAAAGAACATTAAATCTTAAAATTCAAGATTAATCCTTTCTGGCTCACTGCTGTGCCTCTGGACTCACTAGGGTTGGTGGACATACCTCCACAGGTGTCTCAGAGTAGAGGTGCATACCCAAGGCTCCCTCACGCTGCAGCATTACACCTTCAGCAACCCTGGGCACAGCCCACACTACAGCTCTCTCCAGGACCTCACCCCAGGGCACTGGGCGGGTGCATCCTGGCCTGCCTAAATCAGAGCGGTAGCCTCACCCTTCGATACCACTCTGTCCTGACTATTGCACTCTAGGCCCATGGTGGGAGTAGCAACCCCAATGGTCACTGAAACACCTTGGGGGGGTTCCTTTTCCCTTGTCTTGAAGGATAGTTCCTGACTTATGGTAGATTAGGTCCACAGCAATATCCGTATCAAATGGTCACTGGGCCCATACCCTGAACACACTCTCTTTTTTTGTTGTTGTTGTTTTTACAAAATGGTTTGGCTGAGAGTTTTCTAAATCCTAAAGTTTTGGTTGTTTTTTACTTGATAATTCCATCTAAAAGACATTGCTCTCTTCTCCCATTTTGCTATAAGCAGTCAGGAGGAAGTAGGCTACTTCTTCATCACTCTGCTTAGAAATCTCCTCAGCTAACTGTCCACTTGCATCACTTGCAAGTTCTAGTTTCCACAAAACACATGAACACAACTCATGCTGCTTTATAACAAGAATGACCTTTCCTTCAGTATCCAATAACATGCTCTTCATTTCCATCTGAGACCTCAACAGAATAGCCTTCATTGCCTATATTTCCACCAACAACTCTATTCATGGTTACTTAGGTATTCTCTAAGAATATGGAAGCTTTCTCTATAGCTCTCCTCTTTTCTTTTTGAGCCACCATCCAGAATCACCTTTAAAATTCCACCCTAGTCCAATCTAGGTTTTTTCTAGTGTGCACCTCAAAACTCTTCCAGCCCCTACTCATTACCCTGTCCCAAAGCCACTTTCACATGTTTAGAGATTTGTTTTGCAGCACCCCACTTCTTAGTATCAATTTCCAGCTTAGTCCCTTCAGGCTGTTATAAGGAAAATATCATAGATTGAGTGCCTTAGACAATAAACATCCATTTCTCATAGTTCTGTTAGTCCAAAAGTCCAAGATGGAGTCACTGTCAGATTTGGTGTTTATTGAGTGCCCACTTCCAGTGACTAGATGGCTGTTTTCTCATTTTCACACATGGTGGGGATAAGTGATAGATTCTTTGGTATCTCTTTTACCCATGAGGGCTCTACTCGTATGACTTAATCACTTCTCAAAGGCCCCATCCCCAAATACCTTCACATTAGAGGTTAGGATCTCAGTGCATGAGCTCTGAGAGCTGACACATTCCATAATAATCACCATACTCACATAACTTATTTGGCATTAGTAGGTGTTAAATAAATAGGAGTCAAAACAATATCAAATAGGAAAGGAAGTAGACAGGGAAAGAAATTAGGACATAGAAAATTTTAAATAAATATTTGGATACTGGTTGACTTCAGATGGTTACCAGTAACAAACAGATCACCTCTGAATATTTCAATTAGAAATGGATCACTTAAATAATTTATTTTGAATAAGCATATTTTAACTGTCATAAAAAGTGATACATGTAATCAATCAAAGAATGATCTTGGTCCATTTTCAGGCAACTACCTCACATACTCTGATAAAAATCAGTCATTGTGGAAAAGACAAAACTATGAAGAGAGTAAAAAAAGAGATAGTGGTTGCCAGAAGTTTGCAAGATGGAGGGATTAATAAATTGAGCACGGGGATTTTTAGGGCAATGAAAATATTCTGTATGGTACTGTAGTGATGGATACAAGTCATTATACAATTGTGAAAATACATAGAAGGTACAATACCAAGAGTGAAATCTAATGTAAACTATAAACTTTAGTCTTTAGTATTAATATTGTTCCATCATTGTAATAAACACTAATATAAAATTTTAGTAATAAAAGCTTACGAAGAAGGGAGGGAGTATAATAAAACTGTCCTTTCTACTCAATTTCCTTTTGTAAACCTGTAACTGCTTTAAAAAAAATAAGGTCTATTAATTAAAAATGAGTCAGTTATTACAATCTTTTCATTATTGCTAACATCATTCTTGCTAAAATCACAGTAAATTTTTTCCAAATAATACTGAGCCCCAGCTACCTGAAATACAAACAAAAAGAGATATAAAAATATTAGAAGTAAGTTAAGAATATCAATGACAAACTAACTATATTGACATCTTGCACAGATTTGAAGATGTGGTATTCTATTTATAGACTTACAAAAATTCAATCTTGACAAAGCTCTCAGCTTTGAAGTTCATAATTTTGGGGTTCATACAACAAATACTCTTATAAACACTTTTCTGTTCCCTCTCATTGTAAGAATAATGCCTTATTAGTAACTTTATTGTTTTCCTATGAAAATAAATCATTAAATCAGATAAATTGAACAAAGCTGAAACCCTTTATTCAAAGAAACTTCATTAGTCATCAAAGGGTGTTTAATCACATGTGTTGCTACCTATGGCCATGAAGAGAGAGAAAAAGCAGAGCTTATTAGATGGTCATGTTCTAGAATCTTGAGTATGAGACCACAGAGATGGAAAGAGTGTCCATCACTTCTTTGTGTGTACCCTATCAAAATGGGATAATTAAATTTGTGTTACCTTTGTGTGTTTTGTTTTTTTCTATGTATTTGATGCCGTACATTCACAAAGAAATGCAGGTGGAATAGAAAGGATTGGATTGGAGATTTTAAATTATTCTAGTCTATCTTGGCCATCTGTAACTCACCTACTTATTTATAAATTGTATTTTCTTTGATAAACCGTATCTACTTGACTTACAGGTAAATTTTAAATCATGCAAAAAATTAAGTGAGGGCTTGTTCCATAGGAACATATAAGGATGGCTAAGTAGGCATCTAAGTTGTGAAATTACAATTATTGGATATCAATGAATGAGATATTGTTATCCTCAAGGTTTTATGAGCCATCTTGGCACAAGTAAAGTCTTTGTGGAGGATCCATGTGAGAAATTATAATGAAGCATTTAAAGTTAGCAAAACAACTAGCAGTAAATGAGTGAGAAGCATTCAATAGTCACTTTTAAGTACTTGCTATGTTCCAGATTTTGCCATGTGTTAAGGCTTTCTGTGTTCATCCAGTAGTTTTTGTGCATCTCCATTAAGCCAAGAACAGTTCTACACATGAGAGCAACAGCAGTAAACCAAAATCCTCTCCTCATAAGACATAATGCTCTATGGAGGGGAGGAAAACAAATGAGGGAACTGGTTAACTGCATACAAAAATATGAAGGGAGAGTTTACACTGGAAGAGATACCTGAGTTAGGTCTGTTGGATTGTTCTGTAAGGCAAAGGGAACACAGATCGATATATGCATGGAAAGAAGGCTAAAATAGCATGATACATTTCAAAAAGAACAAATGGTTTGTGATAAGTATTATATACAAGAAGGAGGTATGTACAAAGAGGAAGGTTAGCCAAGATTATGGAATTTAAAATTTATCATGATGGCAACACAGTCCATTGCATGTATTTAAGTCAGAAAGCAGCACGATCAGTTCTGTTTTAAAAATAACATGGGAAAAATATAAATAGGATGTGGATTGAATTTCAGAATGTGAAAATGAGAAGCAGTGAGCATTGTCAGGAGGAAAATACAATCATCCATGTGGACGATAATGAGGACACAAAGTAAGGTTATCTATGTGCTCTATATGTGCATATAGAGAACTTTTTTCTTTTAGAAAAGAATCACCTAAAATGACAAGATAAAATATACAACTTGGAGCAGATGTCATGAATCTGGGCTGAGACAAAGGCAGCAAGAATCCTGCCAAAGGAGTCAGAAAGTATGTGTGTGACATAAAGAACAAGAACAGCAAGGAAAAAACAGTCCCTAGAAATAGTGGTTTGGTTTTAAGTCTTAGAAGGCTGTCAGAATATATAGTCGCTTGGAATATTACTTACACATAGTTTTTTTAATATTTGAAATACCCATCAAATTTATCAAGCCAGCCTGTGATGATCTAGTAAGATACCCTAAATATTCTGCAATGGCACAAAAAGAAGGAGGGAGAAAAGAGATAGAAACCAAGTGAAAAACCCATGGAGATCTAGAAGTGATGCTCAGATCTTGCAGTCACACACTTACATCCTCTCAAAACTGACATTAGTATTCATTACATTCAACCTCATTCTAAAGAATCCTTACATTTCCTAGTCTATTTTCCTTCTAAGTCTCCATTACTCAAACATGGTTTCCTTATATTTAGGATGATAATTTTGCTTCCTATTCCACTAAAAAAAATGTAGAATAGCAATTACTCAAGCACCTAAAAACACTCTATTAAGTCTTCATTTAAAGGGCTTTCTCTTGACTCCACATATCCTATGTCTACTTCCAATTTTTCTGCTCCTCTTTACAGAACAAAGACTTCTCACTGGTCCGTACTCATTGCTACCAATTCCTCTCCTTTTAGCTCTTGACTCCACTTGAATCTGGCTTTCTTCCCCACCACTACGCCACAACCGCTATTGTCACAAATATTGACAACCCAACAAAGCCCAAAGGTCAGTCCTCAGTACTCTTCCCAGTTGGTCTGCCAGCGACTTCTGACATAAGAGATCACTCCCTGCTCCCTGAAACACTTTCGTCTCTTGGCTTCGAGAAACCCTCGTCAACTTCCCTCTGTCTCACTGGCTAATACTTCTCAGGCTCTTGCTGGCTTCTCATCATCTGCCTGGTTTCATTCTGTTAAAGTGCTTCAGGACATAAGCCTTAGTCCTATATATATATATTTTTTAATCTACAGTTACTCCTTTGGTGATCTGATACAATTCCTTGACTTTAAATAGCATCTATCTGCTTATGATTGTCAAATCCATATGTCCAGACTGGGCCTCTCATTAACTCCAGGTTACAATATAAAATTCTAGTCCATTTTCATTCTGATGGTAACATATATTCCAAACCCAATGTATCTAAAATTAATCTCCTGATTTCCTCTGTTACTACATTATTTAAAATATATATCTCAAGTAATGTCAGCTTCATTCTTCTGGATGCTCAGATCAAAAATCTTGCAGACATCCTCTGTTCCACACCAAAATGTAATCTAAAAGCAGACCTGCAAGAGGTGCCTGGGTGGCTTAATTGGTTGAGTGTCAACTTCCGCTCAAGTCATGATCTCACAGGTCATGAGTTCAAGCCTCACATTGGGCTCTGTGCTGACAGCTTAGGGCCTGGAGCCTACTTTGGATTCTGTGTGTCTATCTGCCCCTTCCCTGCTCATACTCTGTGTCTCTCAAAATTAAATAAATGTTTAAAAAAACACAAATAAGCTTTTAAATAAATAAAAAATAAAGGCAAACACTCTTGGCTTTACACTCAAGAATCTGACCATTTCTCAGCGGCTTTACTGATACTGCCTAGGACAAAGTCACCATTATCACTCTCAGGGATTATTACAACAGCCTTCAAAATGGTCTTCCTCGTGTGCCCTGTGTCCTTTTAGTATGTGTTGCCAAACAGCAGACAGAGTGATTATCTTAAAATGTAATCCATATCATATCATTCTCAGCTCAGAACCTTTGCACGGCTCCTTACCTAACTCGGAGTCAATGCCAAAGCCCTCTTGCCAGCCACTTAGATGGCCATGCGTCTTACTACCAGGCCCTCACTCGTTCTGCAAAACCACACTGGCCTCCTTGTGGTTCTGCAAGCATCCCGGGTACTCTTCCAACTCAAGATTGCTCTCGCTCAAACCTCCACCTAGAATTCTCTTTTCCGGATATTGTCATACTTCCTTCTTAGAGTCTTCACTCAAACATCACTATCTCAGGAAACCTTCCTTGACGATTGTGCTCAAACTTGCAACACATCCCATTGGCAGGCATATCCTGTCTCTTTCACTGTCTCATTTTATCCCTAATATGTCACCCTACTGAGGACAGGTACTGTTGTTGTTCACTGTTGAATCTACAGTGCAAAGACCCATTTCTAACACTTGGGGTCATTTAGTAAGTAGCCATTGAATACATAAATTATGAATATTTTAGTCTGATAAAATATCCTCAGACTGACTACTGGAGATAAGGAGTAGTACTAGAGGGGAGAGAGGGTGAAAAGGAGTTTTGGTATACCAAAGCAACAGTAGAGAAGAGAAAGCCCCAAGCCATCTGGTGGTTGTCTGTATAATAGAAATATTTCTAGTGTTGTTCATTTTGGGAAATTTAGGGGCACTGGGTGGCTCAGTCAGTTAAGCTTCTGACCTTGATTTCGGCTCAGGGCAGGGTCTCCCAGTGGTGAGACTGAGCTCTGCATTGGGCTCTGCACTGACAGCATGCTTGAGATTCTCTCTCTCCTCTTTGCCCCTCCCCTGCTTGCTCACTCGCTCTCTCTCTTCCATTCTCTCTCTCCCAAAATAAATAAATAAACTTTAAAAAAAAAAAGAAAATTCCATTTGTGTAAACTAATTGTAATTTTATCATTTGTATCATTAAGATACAACTGTAATTGTATCTTAATTCATTTTCTCCTCAAGTTAATACAGGGCCTGATGCTTGCTTTGTATGAATTTTATAGTTTTATAAGCTGGAGCATCTAAAGATTAAATATATTATCAAGAATCTCAAAGCAAATCAGTGATGAGCCAGAAAAGTAAATTATGGCTTCTAATTCTAGACACTATTTGAAATCACTAAATGCTACTTTATAAGACAAATAGATAAATATATATATATATTATTTTGTAGTTATATAGTATTTCCCCTAAAGAATAATAGCATAAGGTTTTTGTTGTTATTACTTCTATATTGTGACTCACAGCCAGAAAGAAACTGATAGCTAGGCCAAGACAAAAATCTGTTTTCATGCCAAATTACAGCCATTTACAAGGATGGATTCACATATAACATATGGCCCAAGTCCTATTGATTTTGCTTATGACTATTAAGTTTCTGAAGTGTTAGATGTTAAAACATCTTGTTCCCGTTTGTGCTAGCTTAGTTACTCCCATTAACATTAATAGGAGCTCTAGAATACATTCAGAGAATATGTAGTATTTCATAGAATTTTATTACCAGTTATGTTATGGGCACTCATGATATTTCCAGTCATATTTACTAAAATGTTACACAGCATATTTTGCCTGAGAAAAAATTTCAGGTGATCATCAAAGGGCTGTGGTATATTTTAAGTAGAATTACTGTTGTGACATGATTAACTTTTCCTTCTTGAGGGTTAAAAGCATCATCAGTCATTTCTTTTGCATTTAGAGCAAGATATCATTCGATACATCACCTTAATGAAGGCTAAGGAGCAGCACAATAAGATGTAAATACCCCGCCTTTTATGGGTCATCTTCTCTGAAATGTATACCCAAAAAGGATGTCCGGCTTCTGGTCTTATATTTAGTTAAATATTTCAGAGGCTGTTAAATAACCTGGAAATAATAATCGCCCCTATGTTTACCAGTTCACTGTTAAGGTTTTTATAAAGTGCATCTTTGTAGTCTTGAAATTAGGCTTTTAGTAGCAGAGGTTTTCTTTGCACTTTTGTGTACATAATACATAAATGCCACATTCCTACACTCACAGCAGTTACGAAAACATGGCCAGTATAAAATAACACAGCTAGAGGAAACCTAATCAGTTGCCTCTTTGTCTGACTCCTTCCTGCAGAGTCTGAAAAGTGGGGCTCTCAGGTACATGTAGGTCGTCAAAGTAATTTCCTCTTGTTTCCTGGGAAGTCCAAATTATTTTATATCCATTCTGACTTCTCTAGTATCAGAAGTAAGGGAACAAAACCTTCACTTTCTTGCTAATTATTTTTACTCTGGCTCATACTTGCTTTCTATTGGAATTGTAATTCACCAGGCTAGTATGTTACTTTTTGACTTTTATATCTTCTTTTTGACTTGTTTCTTAATATTTTCTTTTGTTTTCATT
This sequence comes from Hyaena hyaena, assembly GCF_003009895.1. Taxonomy (NCBI): domain Eukaryota; kingdom Metazoa; phylum Chordata; class Mammalia; order Carnivora; family Hyaenidae; genus Hyaena; species Hyaena hyaena. The sequence continues at coordinate 94,672 of NW_024082222.1, read as the reverse complement.
TAGATCAAAAAAGGATCAATAAAACCTGCAACAAATAAGCCATAAAGAAGAAAGCTGCACTATTTATTGGACTAGACTTCTAACAGCATATCAGCTGAATGTTAAAAATGTTAAATTGTCTGTAACAGAGCAAAGTGAGTTACTTACAGACTTATTTATCCTACTAAGAAACTTGAAAGTCTCATGTGTATGTATATGTATCTATTTCCATAAATAGGTATATATGCATAAGCAGATATGTAGCCAATGAGCTATCAATTGTAAATATTTTAGATTTTATAACCATTGATCATTTTAACTAAGATGTATCAACACCAGTCCTCTTATTGATTCCTGAGCATGTATTCTAACAAAAGTTCACCAAACTCTGTAGTAAACTGGATACAATATATCATTCTTCATCTTTTCCTATTCCCTTTCATTACAAATCAGCTGAGATTAGATAAAACCTTTTAGTTTACACTTAATGTGAGCAAAACCATTTTTCCTCAAGTACTCTGAACAGAGGTTTGTGCTTTCATAGCGTGGTAGTTCATTTGAGATTTCCTCCATATTCCATAATGAGGACAAAAAATTAAAAAATGTTAGTTTATGTTTCAAATCCATTAAAAGTTCTTATGTACCTTGAGCCCCAAAATGAATGATTTCATACTTCCCCTGTTCATTTTATCTATCCATTCTTTCATTGGACATTATTGAGTGCCTACTAAAGGCTTTAGCCTTGAGTTTACAGTTTAGTGAGAAAAAGTAACAAATATGTAAAATGCATTGTGATCACTGGCATAAGGAAGGTATGCATGTGTGCTACACAAACACAAAGGAATGAAATACTTCTGCCTGGGGAGATGAAGGAAAGCTATGCAAGGGGTATTATAAGTTGAATTTTGAATGAGAGAGAGATTTCGTAGGCTGCTTTTCCTGTCTCAGATGGGTGCTACTATGTATATATACTTCAAAATTACCTGGAGGCTTTCAAAAGCATAACTCCTAAGAAAATTGCAGATTGATCTGTGTGGGTGAAATACAAGGAAGACAGAAGGGTAATAAACTCACTAGAATGAAAGGAAATAAATAATTAAAAACTTTTTGTGCTATAGTAAAGTTTTTGGACTTGACTTTGTTGGTTATAAGAAATAGCTGAATAAGTGTCCGGATTAAATTGGAATCGCTGAAAGAGTAACCCTAGATTGTTACGTCAGATGACCAAGTTAGGAAGTCTTCCAGACATCATTTTTTCCAGGATGAAAATGACAGTGAACCAAATGGAATGATTCTAATGATGGCATCAAGTAGAGTCATTCTAGAAAGAGGCATTCATGGAGTCCTAAAAATAAAACTTAAATTGTAGAATCCACAGAGTTTTGAGTTGAGATGAAATATAATATAAACGATTAATTTAGATTCTTTAAAAACTTTATCATTGCTTAGGGAAATACATATCCTTCAGTAAGATTGTAAAAGATAAAGAAATTGGTGTAAAGATTAGGGGAGGGTCAAAATGTGAGGTGAAATCAGAGAGAATAAGCCATGTATACCCACATAATAAAATTAGGCATACTCTCTCATTACATATTTTTAACATTTTTTACATGTTTTATTTATTTCTGAGAGAGACGGCATGAGCAGGGGAGGGCCAGAGAGAGAGGGAGAGACAGAATCTGAAGCAGGCTCCAGGCTCTGAGCTGGCTGTCAGCACAGGGCCTGACATGGGGCTTGAACCCACAAACCGTGAGATCATGACCTAAGCTGAAGTCAGATGCTCAACCGACTGATCCACCCAGGTGCCTCTCAATACATTTTATTTAAGCATTAATGAATTCAAATTTTATTGTTAATTTTTCAGGAAAAAATATCCAAATAAAAACAAATTTGTTTAAACCCAATAAATTTAAAAATAAACATATGAAGGACTGGGTTATAAAATAAACAATTAGAGAATGGAAATTCGAGATAGGTCATAAAGAAGCAGAAATAAAAAAGAAGTAAAAATATTTATTAAGCACAAATTTGAGGCAGACACCATTATAGGAACACATGCATGATTCTTTACATGCCTTTGATTCATCCTTGATATTTCTGTGCATGGTTACATTACAGTGGGGTAAGTGTGGATAATTTTTACCTTCTAAATTGCCTGTAATATGTTTATATTGAATATACTAAGTCTATATTCAAATTCATATTATTTTCCACTCAATGGGATAGTAAATCATGAAATGTTAGTTTTGAAATACATTAGAATAACAGTCTCACTAATTTCTTTTACATCTGGGAAATGTGTATCCTAAATATGAGAAATGATGTGTACAAAGACTTACTGCTTGTTAGTGTGAAGCTTACCAAACCTGCAATCTGTCTCGGCATTAAGATAAATATAAACTGATTGCATTTAGATTCCTCCGGCTTTGGTAAAAGGAGTTGTATGGCTCTTTTTGCCCTGCATAACTTTTTACTTGAAATTCAAACATATATCAACAGATGACTATGTACTATTTCATCAGTATGAAAAGGCAGGAACACTTGTTTAGGAATATGAAGGTGAAATAAAATAGAAAAGAACAAGAATTAAGGATTTTTTCAAAAAACTTGGGAGAGATAAGGAAATAATGAAGAGAAACATAAGCCTAATTTTCCATTTAAGTTAGGAAAGAGATCACTGCATGCATGTAAGTCACTTTGTCATTTGTACTTTGACATGACTTATCATGAATAAGATGAAGGCTGTCATTGTCCATCAAGGAGAAATGCTAGTGCAGCTATGAACAGTACATTAGAGAGAGTTCATTCAGCATTTTTTTCCAACTAAAAAGTCCACATTACTCTGAACACAGTTAACAAGTGTCAAACATTGGATATTTGAATATAGTAACAGTCCCATACCCCAAAAGTCTCTTAATAAGCATCTACAATTATCTGCAACAAAGTAAACACAAAACACATTTATAAGCAACTCATAAAAACTATAATATAGGTACTATAAAATTTCTATCATGAGAGTATGGTGATAAACCATACAATACCTACTAGTACCATTATAAGATACAAAAATGTAATTGGTATATTTTATGGGCTGTGTTTGTTGTTTTATTGTGTGTGAAAGCAAGAGATTTTTCAGGATTTCATAGGGGCGCTAGAAACCTACGCTTTTCTTCTTTTTCACCTCATTCCACCTCTTACCCCAGAGTAAGCCTGAACAAGAAAAATGGTCCTGACCCTGTGCAGTGAGCAACGTAAAAGGAGAACTCAGAACTAATATCCCATTTCTGGAGGGAATGTTAAAGATATAGTGATTATTGCCTTTCTTTCAACCCTTCCTTATTTCTGGTTGTATTCTTCATTTGCAATATGCATCTCTTGAATTCTTCTTATGCCTTCTGAATAAATGAATATGTGATTAGAAGGAACAAGTGAATATCTTCCTTTCTTGTCAAAAATAACTGATCATCATAATTGGGTACATTCAGGTCTCTGTTAATATAGTCAGTATCCGGTGTTAACATCTTGAGCCAAATTTTGTTTTTTGGTACAGAGAGTTCTACATTTATGTTAGAAATATCTACTAGAAAACCAACCAAGAAACCAGGAGGGACCATCATAAATGAGCACTAGGTTACAGGGCATAGACTCTAAAACAGTTCAGAATAGGCCTAAAGAGCATTGGGAAAATGGTAATAAAAGTAACAAGAGAAATTACTCCTGTTCCAGCCATTTCACTATTTTATTATAATAGTTAGTAGTTTGTTCTGCCTTCTTGAGATTTTGCTGATTCTCAAATTTTCAGCCACAAGAGAGCAAGGAGAATCAACAAATCAATCAGTTCAATTCAAACTCTGAAATCAGTGAAATCACACTCCAAAAACATTTTTCAACCCTGCAAACAGACAGTGACACAGTCCAGTCCCTATGACTAGCAAAAAGCAGTTAAATCGGTTTTTCTTTATTTGTTCTGAGAATCTCCACCTTCATGATGTCTGATAAACCTTAACAGACTATATGGTCATTAAATTTAAGCTTCCCTGTAGACTTATTAAATTCCAAATCTGGATGGGACTTGAAAAATCATCTCACGACTAATTCATCTTCATTTTACAGAAGACAGGGTTACACATTTGAATTTCTATTTTCATTTCTCTGAGTATAAAATTAAAGAAAATGGACACTTTTACTGAGTGATATCTTAATTCACATGACGTTTCTTTAGCTTTGAAAGCAGTACTAGGTATCTATTAATTCATCTTTAGAAACATAACTATTGAGCATTAAGGAGCACTTTGAGTAAAGTAAACAAGCAAGTGATGCTTTATCTCTCTCCTCTTATAATAGGAAACAGAATCAAGGTAAGAAAAATACATTTTTCTTCTCAAATATATTCTATAAATCAGCAGTAAATTAGATTTCTACTTTTTAATTTTTTTTCATATAATAAAAGCAAAAAGTGTTGTGCCCATATTTCCTTGGGGTGAATGATTTGTGTCCTAAACTTCTAAATTTCATTTTCATTTTTTTTTTTTTTTTTTTTTTGTTTGTGTGTGTGTGTGTGTAGTCAAAGATGTTGCCAGAAATTTTCATAAAAGAATGTATTTTCTGTGGTTAACAGGGAGATTTTAGTAATCATAGAACGTGTAGCTGAATTTTTTTCAATACAAGAGAAAATATTGACATCTGTCATAAAAATATTGTCCTTTAAGGGTTTAAACTGCAGTAATTAAAGTAATTTTAATACATTTATGTTGTGTTAACAACCCTTTCAAAATAAACAAGATTTTTATCTCACAAGAAAGATCTTAGTTTTATAATCTGAACAAAATTTGAACATGATATATTTTATGTAGAATTTTCATAATATGAAACTAATTATTAGAAATAATTTGTTGACAGTTTCTAAATGGATATTCTGGAATATCTTTGGATATAGAAAGTGATGTGAACCTAGTGTCTTATCTTGGATTTTGATACCATTGTCCAATAAACGCAATCAACACACCTTGGAGAAATGACTAATTGTAGCACCGAGACAGAGAATATGCAAGATGAGCCTCAATGACCTTGCAGTGCCAGAAAGTAAAATAGTGGTCAAAGATAAAGGATGGAGGTATGGCAAAGGGACACAGCAGTCAACTGAGAGAGCTTCCAAAGGTCAAAAATAGAGTAAGTTGAGCAACAAAAGAATCAACATATTACCATGTCATACTCTAAAGTGTATTTTTAAAAGTATAGAGATATAAAATTAATATCCATGCTGGATGGATAAGTGATTGAATAAATAAGTAAATGGAGTAAAAAAAAGAAATCTATGCAGGAAAACTTCAAATTATTTATGTGTATATCCTCCTCCAAGAAGGTGAAACATAACTTCCCATTTCTTAAATGGGAGCTACACAGTGACTTATTTCCAAAGAACACGGTGTCAAAAACAGAAAAACTTGACAGCTGAGAAACTCGACAAACATTACCATAGCCAGGTAATCATGATTAACATCAACAGAGATGATTCATATTAATAATATGTTCCCTTTAGATAATGTGATGAAAATGGCACTGTATCTCTGTGATCTTTTTCTTAAACACCCAAATCCTCACTGTAACAAAACAAACAAACAAATCAGACAAACCCAGTCTGAGGGCTATTACACAAAATGCTGGTCAGTACTCCTCAAAACTGTCAAGGTCATCAAGGAAATTCTGAGAAACTGTCTTAGTCAAGAAAAGTCTTAAAAGATATGATGAGTAAATATAATGTGGTCTCTTGGATGAGATTCTGGAAAAGAAAAAAATATGTCACTTAAGAAAAACTAAGAAACTCTGAGTAATGTACAAGATTTAATTAATAACTTACCAGCATTAGTTCATTAGTTGTGACAAATGCACCAGAGAAATGTAAGATGTTAGCAAGAGAGGAAACTGTCTGGGGTATATGTAATTTCTTTGTAGCTTTTTTTTTTTTAGTTTTAAATCTGAAACTATTGTCAAATAAAAAGTTTGGTTTTTATAAGAGTCATATACAATGTTCCTAAAATTGTGCAATGGGTAAAATCTTACTTTATGCAGAAACAATCACTATAAGTTGTTAAAAGACAGTTCCTTGACTAGCCATATTTTCTGTTCCTAAAAGACAAAACTAGCGAATATTTTTTGAACAACTTCTATCGCCAGACATTTAAGTACTGAATATCTAGCTCATTTCCACTTTTGAGGACAATAATAATAATATCTGATATTTAGTGAGTAGTTAAAATGAAGTGTCATTTTTCATGCATTATCTTAATCGTGACAACAAGATTTTTATATATGAAAAGCACAAGAAAACTCTAAGAAGTATTTCTGATGCTCAGTTTTATGAGAACGTTGAGAGGTGTAACGGAATCAACGACTCAAGTGAAATAAAGCTGGTACCATAATTTCAAGCAAGTGGGTTGAAGTCTGGGTCCTTTTGCATCAATGCAAATAGTTGCAGATGGGTTCAATTTAACTGCAGGGGAAGACAAAGAGGTGGGACAAATCAAGGCTGAAGTCACACAGATTCAAGCTTCCATTTCCTGGTGAAAACTACATGATTCATCTTTATATCAACAGGATGGGTTTACTCTTAAAGTTTAATTAGGTAGGATGTTTATGAAATACCTAATTAGAGTTTAAAATCATCATTGCATGTGAATAAATATAAAGACAGTTTCTCCAATTATGCTGTTTATTCATTCTAAAGCCTAGAAAGCTTTTCTTTTAATTAAAAAATACAAATAATGGAAAATAACTCTAGCTTCAACCCAAGAGACCCTCAAATATTGCCATAATTATCAGAAGAAATTTTGAAGAGCTCATACAGATTTGAGCACCAATACCTTTGTATGTAAACTTTATCAGATTTTTGTTGTTGTTGTTGTTAAATATTTCTCTATGGTTTTAAATTATATAAGGGTGACAGCAGCTTCATAAACATTATTTTAAGACAGGCATCATAGATTTCCTAAAACAAAACTCAAAATGGAAATAGTCTCTATGTAGCCTGAGTATATGAACAAGAAGAAAATCAAAAGATTTACCTGAATCACCTTCATAAATTGGAGAATACCATAAATGTATGCGGGTATTATATTTTTTGTTTTATATTGATACAAGACAATGTTCTTCTTATTTCCATTGTTGACAAAGGTACACTCACTTCCTAAGTGTTTTGATAAGTAAATTATGCTATTTGCAGTAAATGCACAAATCTGATTTTCTAACTGAATGTCGGCACTTTAAAATTTTTTATTGAATTAAAATATACGTACAGAACAGTACACAGAAATCCATAAGTTTAATGATCTGAAACCGAGCATACCCATGTGATGAACATACATACCACGTATGACTACATCGCCAGTGATCAGAAATCCCTCTAATAACCCCTGGAGTTACTACCCAATCCCCAAATGTAAGCATTACTTTATTTTAACTACTCAGGTTAGTTTTGCCTGCCTTGTACTTTATGTGATGCACATACAGTGTGTAGTCTTTTGTTTCTGGCTCTTTTCACTCAGCATTCATGCTTGCGCGGTTCAGCCATATGTGAAGTGCCCTAAAGTTTGTTCATTCTCCGTATATGCAGTTTGGCATTCCATCACGTGGGTGTATGAGAACACATCTACCCATTCCCGTCTTGACAGGTATTTGGGTCATTTCTAGCTTGCAACTATTACAAATACTGTTGTGATGAAGAGTCTGCTACATGATCTGAGGTGACTATCTGTACACTTTTCTGTTGGGTTTCTTCGATGATGCAGATGGCCCTGTTTTAACAGATACTACTGCCAGCTTTTGACAAATTCACCTAAAAGTCGCTGGACACTGATGTTAAAAAGTAAAACACAAGTAAATTCTATTCCAAAATCAAGCCAGCCAGTAAGGTTGGTTAGCCTCTGAATGCTGAACTCTCAAGTATCAAGCATGAAACATATCTGTGGGGGAAAAGTATCCAAATACATACAATAAAATATTTTTAAGTTTTTTATATATCAAACAAGTTTCATTGGAGGCTACTTCCCAAATGATTGACTTTCAAGAAAGGCATTTTTAATAGTGTAGGTGATGTATTCTAAGTTTTGACTCTGTGTATAATGGGAAGAGTGGTTATTGGGCATGCAGCAACTTTTAGAAGGCCCTTTCACCATATAACATGTCAGAATAACAGATGGTATACACTGTAAAGAAAATTAATTTAAATAAGTCAGGTAAAAACACACCTTTCTTGAAAGAAAAGATATTTTGTATAAGAAGTTCATCTTATTTATTGCTTACCTGGACAGGTAATGTATTCAGGTTTTTCCAATCTATTCCTTTGTGATAAAACAGACCTTAAACACTTATCACAAGTTCTACCACTTCTCAAATTCTCCCACTCTTAATGTGTTCTTATCATATATATCACTTAATGATAGAAATATGCATTTGTAATTTTAAAAATTGGCTTTCTTTTTTTTTTTATTATGCCAAGTGTGGGAAACTTTTCATTTTAAGCAATGACAGAAGCCTTGAAAAAATATGGCAATATTATTTCTTTGATTCTTTAATGTGATATATTACTGGTGTTTGGTGCTTCCCTGTTCTAACTACAGACTCATAAATTTAAAATGTGTTGGTGTTTAAACATTTTGTTTCATTTTATAAAATTCTACATTGTCCAATTTTCAGTAATAGATATTGAAACATACAGTGCTTCTCCTTACAATAAAAGACCTTGGAAAAACAAACATCACCTACGTCATTTTAACAACCATTTCATGTGCTAGGGTCAGAGTTTATTGACCTTCAAAACACTGAATATACCTTTTCATCAGAGACATTATATAAGAATATCTCCACTGATGATTTAATATATGGAAAGTTACCAACATTAGAGTTTGTATTTGTGTGTGTGTGTGTGTGTGTGCATGTGTGTGTATAGGTGTGTGTTTAACTCTGTGTTCTTACACATAAATTCTAGTACTGATATATTACACTTATGTACATAATGGCTCAATAAATGTGGATGTCATTAGTCATTAACTCAAGAAATATTTTTAGTTTTCTATTATGTTCAATGCTCTGTGCTAAATACTTGGGGTGACAAGGGTGAGTACAACAAATAACATATGGCCTAGAAAGGAATGTAATACATGCACACAGTGAATGTAAGTTACAAAATGATATGAGCCATGTGAAAGGTACACAGCAATATTCGTTTTATGAGGGTAGTATTGTATTTTATGAAGAATGAGGACTATGGGAGGATTATTAAAAAACTGTTGTGAGCTTTGGAAATGTTGGGTAGAAATTGGACTTGTACACATGTGAGATAGGCATTATATGCAAGAGAACAATGTACGAAGCCAGGACATGGAAGCAGCCTAGTTGACGGAGATATAAAGTGTAGTAAGGGGAGAAACAGAAGGTGCAAATGTAGTGTCACTTCAGTTCTTACCTGGGCAAATAGGTCACCCCAATTCAGGGTCCTAAGTGCACAGTCGATTTCTACAGATTCACTTAATTACTCTAAATCTCTATTTACACGTCTGTAAAATTATCACACTGAACTAAATCAACTGATTTCCATACACCAAATTTATGGAGCCAGCTATAAATTCATGTTATGGATAGGTATATGATAGGTATTCACTTATATGCACATATAAAACCTTTCCATTTAAAGCTGATAATGATCTTCTACTCTAGTAAATAAATATGTTTGAGGGGTGCCTGGGTGGCTCAGTCGGTTGAGTGTCTGACTATGGTTCAGGTCATGATCTCACAATTCATAGGTTTGAGCCCTGCATTGGACTCTGTCTGACAGCTGAGAGCCTTGAGCCTGCTTTGGTTCCTGTGTCTCCCTCTGTCTCTGCCCCACCCCTGCTCACACTCTGTCTATTTCTCTCCTTCAAAAATAAACATTATACGTTTCCAAGGAGCATGGTAGGCATAAGTGGATGGAAAATGACCAGAAGGGGTAATATCAGGGGGCTACCTCAAGAAACAAACCAAAGTACACATGGTGGAGAATCCTAAATACCACTATGAGTAGGGAAATAAAATAACCAAAGTCTCAACAAGAGGGACCAAGAGACACCATTCAAAGAACACATCCTTAATGGACAGGCTGTGGACAAAGAGCCTTCTTTAATACAATAGTACTCACAGGTGCAGAGGGCATAACAGGCTTTTAAAACTAACAAGGGACAGAAAGCTAACCAAAATGATGAAATGGAAAAACTCTCCTCTAAAGAAATTCCAGGAAGAAATGACAGCTACAGAACTTATCAAAACAGACATAAGCAACATAACTGAAGAAGAATTTAGAACAATAGTCATAAAATTAACCTCTGAGCTTGAAAAGGCATGGAAGACATAAGATAAATTATTCCTACAAAGACTATGGAGCTTAAAAATAGTTGTGATGAATTTAAAAATGCTATAAATGAGATGCATAATAAAATGGAGGTATCCAATGCACGAACTGAAGAGGCAGAGAGGAGAATAGGTGAATTAGAAGACACAATTATAGAAAAAGAGGAAGCTGAGAAAAAGAGAGACAAACAGATCCAGGAACACGAAGGGAGAGTTCAAAAACTCAGCAATACATTCAAATGGCATAATATCCATATCATAGGAATTCCAGAAGAGGAAGATAGAGGGAAAGGTGCTGAAGGAGTCCTGGAACAAATTATAGGTAAGAAATTCCCCAATCTGGGGAACGAAACAGACATTGAAATCCAAGAGGCATAGAGAACTCTCCTCAGACAAAACTTGAATCGATCTTCTGCACGACATATCATAGTAAAACTGGCAAGATATAAGGACAAAGAATTCTGAAAGCAGTTAGGGATAAAAGGGCCCTAGCATACAAAGGGAAACCTATTAGAGTGGTTATAAACCTACCTGCTGAAACTTGGCAGGCCAGAAAGGAATGGCAGGAAATCTACAATGTGATGAACAGAAAAAATATGCAGCCAAGAATCCTCTATCCTGCAAGCCTATCATTCAGAATAGAAGAAGACATAAAAGTTTTTCCAAATAAACAAAAATTGAAAGAATTTGTCTCCACTAAACCAGCCCTACAAGAAATCTTGAGGGGGACTCTATGAGGAAAATGTTACAAGGAACGCAAGACACTAGAGACACCACCCCAAGCATGAATCTTACAAAGAACACAATGACTCTAAACCCAAATTTTTCAATAACACTGAATGTAAATGGCTTAATGCTCCAATCGAAATATATACGGTAGCAGAATGGATTTAAAAAAAAAAATCTATCTGTTTGTTGTCTACAAGAAACTCATTTTAGACCGGAGGATATCTTCAGATTGAAAGTGAGGAGAAATATTTATCATGCTACTGGAAGTCAAAAGAAAGCTGGAGTAGCTATACTTATACCAGACAAACTGGACTTTAAATAAAGGCAGTAAAAAGGGATGAAGAAGGGCATTATATAATAATTAGAGGGTCTATCCATCAGGAAGAGCTAACAAT
>NW_024082222.1:79984-82358 GCF_003009895.1 Hyaena hyaena | reverse complement strand
CGCCCATACATCACACAGAAAAGATCTGAAGCCATTGGAAACCTTACAAAACCTGAGACAATGGGAGAAAAAGGACGCAGAAACCACTGAGAGAGTCTTCTAACGCGAGTGCGAACTGGGGAAGATAAAATCAGGCCGGGATCAGAGACTCCAGGGTGGGAGGCGATCCCCCTCTACCCTCTACGGGGAGTGAGAGGGGAAAAGGAGAGAGTCCGAAACAGAAAAACCTCTGCTCGGGGAGGGGGGGGGAGGAAATCTCCGCTTGGGGCATAGAAATACCGTACTTGCCAAATACCTGCAAACCAGGTCCCCTCGCGCCAACTGGTCCTGGGGGGGCTGAGTGCACAGACAGCTTCTTTGTGCTGGCTCCTGGAGGCTAGATTTCAGAGTGGTGGCGCGCCTGCCGCCATTGTCCTCCCAGGCGGCTGGGGCCCCTGAAAGAGCCGCGCGGACACCAGGCGTCCGCGCTCCTGGCTGGCTGGAACCCCAGAGGGAAGGCAAAGAGCTAAAAACTGGGAAATTAGCCTGTGAGTTCGTGTTTCGGGTGACAAGCCATAGAGGGACCTGGTTTTCATCACTCCAGAGGGCTCGGGCTCAGCGCACCCGACAGGCAAGCCTCCCCCCCCATGCGCGCCAGCCGGACCCAGAGAAGGAAGCAGAGCTCGGCAGGGGGCCTGGAATTGCCCAAGGGGGTTGCCTGGGAAGCTATGTCTAAGGCACTATCAGCGGGGTGCACGGACTGGGATTTGGAGATTGGAACTGCCCTGGGATGAAGAGTGCAACCAACCTCGGCAGCGCCCCCAGTATGGGGAGTTTACACGCCCAAAAAAGTGAGGTACAGCACTTGGTTCAAGAAGGGACTGGAGCACCGTCACTCTCCTCCCCACAACCGCCAAGGCAGAGCTCCCGCCTGAGGCACTGGATCACGCCATGCCCATCCCTGCTTGAGAGCTGCCCTCCTCCCTTTTTTTTTTCCTTTTTTTATTCCCATTTTTTTTCTCTTTCTTTTTTTTTTCTTCTTCTTTCTCTTTTTTCCCCAGAACACTGACCTGATTAACTCTGGTCGCCAGCTTGCGTAAACAATCACGAGTCCATTCTGTAAATGTAAATTCTACACCTACCGACATTTTCATCTCTTTCTCTCAGGAGCATTTAGACTATATAGTTTCTCTGGATAATTCCAGCATCCTTCTCTCACCTATCCAACCATATTCTACCCTTTACCTCTTTGAAAAAAGCTTCTTATCCCTTCTGCCTGTTCATTCTATTTCCAATTGTGCCTCATCCCGCCCTGCCTTCTCTCTCTTTCTCTCTGCTCTTCAACCAACACTGTATACATACGGCTATTTAACTGTAGCTGGGAAATCCAGGTATATGCCTTAAACCGTTCTTTGTCCATCGGTTTTCTTCTTTTTTCCTTTTCTTTTCCCCTTTTTGACGCTTTTATGTATTTCATAATCCCTATTATTAGCCCTCCCTCCTCCGTCTTTTCTCTTAACTTTTTCATTTTCCCACTCGCTTTGCACGTGAGTTGAATTAGGCTGTGCGTCTGTGTGCTCCTGCTCCCTGTGTGTTTGTCTGTCTGTTTTCTTTTCCAGGGCTACCTCAAGAAACAAGCCAGAGTGCAAAACGTGGAGAGTCCCAAATATCACTACGAATAGGAAAATAAAATAACCAAGATCCCAACAAGAGAGACCAACATATACCATTCAAAAAACACTTTCTGAAAGGATAGGCCCTGGAAAGTCAAATAGTCTTCTTGGATATAGCAGTGCTCATAGATACAGAGAGCATAACAGGTCTTTAAAGCCAACAAGAGCCGGAAAACTAACTAAAATGACAAAACGAAAGAGCTCTCCTCCAAAGAAACTCCAAGAAGAAATGACAGCTAATGAACTGCTCAAAACAGATATCAGCAGCATCACTGAACAAGATTTTAGAATAATAATGGTAAAATTAATAGCTGGGCTTGAAAAAAACATAGGGGACATCAAAGAAAATATGGCTACAGACAGAATGGAAATAAAAATAGGCATGAAGAATTAAAAAATGTGATAAATGAGATCCATAATAAATTAGAGGCCTCCAATGCACGGATTGAAGAGGCAGAAAGGAGAATAAGTGATTTAGAAGACACCATTATAGAAAAACAAGAAGCTGACAAAAAAAGAGACAAACTGATCCAGGAACAGGAAAGAAGAATTCGAGAGCTCAGCGATACGGTCAAACGCAACAATATCCGTATCATAGGAATACCAGAAGAGGAAGAGAGAGGGAAAGGTGCTGAAGGAGTCCTGGAACAAATTATAGCAGAGAACTTCCCCGACCTGGGGAAGGAAGTAAATGTGGAAGTACAAGAGGCTCAGAGGACTCC
>NW_024082222.1:54258-75403 GCF_003009895.1 Hyaena hyaena | reverse complement strand
TCCCTGAAGAATTCCACCAGACATTTAAAGCAGAATTAATACCCATTCTTCTCAAGCTATTCCAAAAAATAGAAATCAAAGGAAAACTTATAGACTCCTTCTACCAAGCCAGCATCACTTTGATTCCCAAGCCAGCCAGAGACCCAGCAAAAAAAGAGAACTACAGGCCAATATTCTTGACGAATACGGATGCAAAAATTCCTCAACAAGATACTTGAAAATCGAATTCAACAGCACATAAAAAGAATTATCCATCATGATCAACTGGGATTCATTTCTGGGTTACAGGGCTGGTTCAACATTCACAAATCAATGGGATACATCACATTAACAAAAGAAAAGATAAAAACCATATGATCCTATCAATAGATGCAGAAAAAGCATTTGACAAAATATAGCATCGTTCTTACAAAAAGACCCTCGAGAAAGTCGGGATAGAAGGAACTTCCTCAAACATCATAAAAGCCATCTATGAGAAGCCTTCAGCTAACATCATCCTCAGTGGTGAAAAACTGAGAACTTTCCCCCTCAAATCAGGAACATGACAGGGATGTCCACTCTCACCACTTGTTTAACATAGTGCTGGAAGTCCTAGCATCAGCCATCAGACAACAAAAGAAAATAAAAGGCATCAAATTGGCAAAGAAGTCAAACTTTCACTCTTCGCAGATGACATGATACTCTACATAGAAAACCTGACAGACTCCACCAGAAGCCTACCAAAACTGATCCATGAATTCAGCAAAGCTGCAGGGTACAAAATCAATGTACAGAAATCGGTTGCATTTTTATACACCAATAATGAAGCAACAGAAAGAGAAATCAAGAAAATGATCCCTTTTACAATTGCACAAAAAAACATAAAATACTTCGTAATAAACCTAACCAAGGATACAGGAGATCTGTATGATGAAAACTATAGAAAACTTATGAAGGAAACTGAAGAAGACACAAAGAAATGGAAAAACATTCCATGCTCACGGATTGGAAGAATAAATATAGTTAAAATGTCATTACTACCCAAAGCAATCTACACATTCAATGCAATTCCAATCAAAATTTGCACCAGCATTCTTCTCAAAACTAGAACAAACTATCCTAAATTTTGTATGGAACCACAAAAGACCCCGAATAGCCAAAGTCAAATTGAAGAAGAAAACCAAAATGGGAGGCATCACCATCTCAGACTTTAGCCTCTACTACAAAGCTGTATTCATCAAGACAGTATGGTATTAGCATAAAAACAGACACACAGACCAATGGAACAGAATTGAGAACTCAGAAGTGGACCCAAAAGTATACAGCCAACGAATCTTTGACAAAGCAGGAAAGAGTATCCAATGGAAAAAAGACAGTCTTTTTTTTTTTCATTCACTAGCAACTTTTTATTAATGATACATGAATTCAAATTTACCATCGCACAGCCCATACCAGAAAACTTTTTCTCTGACACTTAACAAGTAGAATTTTGTTTTTGTCTGTTCTTTCTAGAAAATCTAGAATGAACTATAAACCTGAGGAGGAAAGAAAAATAAGACTTTATCAAATATTCAATATTCTTCCTGAAATCTTGTCATCTTTTCAATTCTCCACTTCATGGGCAACGTTTCAGAAGTAGAGGCCAGATGATTCAAAGGACGCCTACTATACATGAAATACAATCTTCCTCAAACTCTGGGAGAAATGATCCCTTATTATAATGGAACTACAGGAAATGTGCTCCAGCAGACAGAGAAGCTTCTGATTTTCCATAACATATTTCTCTCATTTTCCTTGCTAATACAGACATCGTCCTAACACTGAGGATTTTTTTGTAGGCTTTATTTGTGGGATATTTTTTGTGGGCATCCATTCTCACCTGTACACAATTACAATTAGAATGTGCACAGCCTCCTCCATGAAGATTCTGCAGAGTAGACATTAATAGACTATGAAATTTATGATATTTGAGAAGTTATAACTTTTTTTTTTTACAAATAGTTTACTGTCAAATTAGTTTCCACATAACACTCAGTGCTCATCCCCACAAGTGTCCTCCTCCATGCCCATCCCCCCTCCCCCCCACATCCATCAGTCCTCAGTTTTTGTCAGCATTCAAGAGTCTCTCATGGTTTGCCTCTCTCCCTTTCCCCCACCATTTCCGCCCTTCTTCCCCCCTTGTTCCTCCATCAAGTTCCTCCTAATCCTCCTATACGTGCAAACATATGATATTTGTCCTTCTCTGCCTGACTTATTTCGCTCAGCATAACACCCTCAAGGTCCATCCATGTTGCTACACATGGCCAGATTTCATTGTTTCTCATTGCCATGTAGTATTCCATGGTATAGATAAACCACAGTCTTTTTAACAGATGGTGTTGGGAGAACTGGACAGTAACATGCAAAAGAATGAAACTAGATCATTTTCTCACACCATGCACAAAAATAAACTCAAAATGGATAAAGGACCTGAATGTGAGACAGAAAACCATCAAACCCCTAGAGGAGAAAGCAGAAAACAACCTTCTTGACCTCAACTGCAGCAATTTCTTACCTGACCCATCCCCAAAGGCAAGGGAATCAAGAGAAAAAATGAATTATTGGGACCTCATCAAAATTAAAAGCTTCTGCACGGCAAAGGAAACAATCCATAAAACTAATAGGCAACCGAATGAATGGGAAAAGATAGTTGCAAATGACATATCAGATAAAGGGCTAGTATCCAATATCTCTAAGGAACTCCCCAAACTCCACACCCTAAAACAAATAATCCAGTGAAGATATGTGCAGAAGACATAAACAGACATTTCTCCAAAGAGGACATCCAGATGGCCAACAGACACATGAAACGATACTCAGCATCCCTCATCATCATGGAAGTGCAGATCAAAACCACACTGAGATACCACCTCACGCTGTTCAGAGTAGCTAAAATGAACAAATCAGGAGACTAGATGCTGGTGAGGATGCAGAGAAATGAGCACCCTCCTACATTGTTGGTGGGAATGTAAATCAGTGCAGCCCCTCTGGAAAATAGTGTGGAGGTTCCTCAAAAAAATTAACAATAAAACTCCCCTAGGACCCAGCAATAGCGCTGCTAGGAGTTTACCCAAGGGATACAGGAGTGCTGATGCATAGGAGCACATGTACCCCAATGTTCATAGCAACACTCTCAACAATAGCCAAAACATGGAAAGAGCCTAAGTGTCCATCAACTGATGAATGGATCAAGAAGATCCATGGAATACGACATGGAATACAACGGAATACTACATGGCAATGAGAAAGAATGAAACCTGGCCATGTGTAGCAACATGGATGGAACTTGAGGGTGTTATGCGGAGCAAAATAAGTCTCTCAGAGAAGGACAGATACCATATGTTTGCATGTATAGGTGGATTAGGAGGAACTTAACAAAGGACCACAGGAGAGAAGAAGAGGAAAAATAGTTAGGGAGAGGTAGGGAGGCAAACCATGAGAGACTCTTGAATGCTGAGAACAAACTGAGGGCTCATGGGGGATGGGGAGCGGGGAAGGGGGGGGCATGGAGGAGGGCACTTGTTGGGATGAGCACTAGGTGTTATATGGAAACCAACTTGACAATAAAGTATTTTAAAAAATAAATAATCCATATCAAACAAAATTTAAAAGACTAATAAAAAATAAAGTAGCATCACCTCCACCTCATTCTTTTGGTTACAATAGTCACAAACCAGGAATATAGAGATCATACTGTCTTCTTAGGTATGTACACTGAACATCATAAAAATGGAAACATTTTCCCTGAAAATGCCAACAGGATTATTTTTGAACCAGACAAGCTACATAATGGGAAAAAAAAATTCAAGCAATAATTTCTAAGAACATTCTGATTAAGAACTGTATTGAGAGGGTATATCCCTTTCAGATGATGTCAAACCACAAGTATTAAATGCAATTTCGCTTGATCAAAAATAATCATATCAAAAGAACAAATGAAAATGTCCAAAATTGAATACATTTAAGGTCCGTCAATACATGATAACAGTATAAAACTAGTGGGGTGAATATAAATTATCCAATAAATGATATTGGAAACAGTAATAAGCATGAAAAATGTATTTATAAGATAATTTTAAGCACAAATAAATTACATGTAGCTCAAAGATATGAACACCCACAAAAAGAACAGTATTTGAAAAAAAATTATAATTTGAAATGGTAATTTCAGAATAAAAAAGGCATTTCTAAATACAAAACAAAGAATTATATAGATATAAATTAGAATTGAGAACAATTTTTTTATTTACTCTGTACAAAAACAGACTGGGAAGGGACACCTGGGTGGCTCAGTCAGTTCAGAGGCAGACTGAAGATCCTGCTTGGTAATCTTTGTCTCTCCCTCTTTCTCTGCCCTTCCCCCACTTGTGTGCATGTTCTCTCTCTCTCAAAATAAATCAACTTGTTTTAAAAAAGGGGAAAATCACTTGCGATTCATATAACAGCAAAAGGACTAATTTCCTTTACATATATGGCACATTAAATGTGACTGTAAATTGGTTAACATTCCCTCCTTCAGACATATAGCTCATTTCCTCTCCCCTTCATACTGGGTTTACCAATGATGATTTCAATCCTAGAGTTAAGCAAAAATGATGCTATGTCTATCTCAGGATTGTCTTTAAAATGATCCATACTTTCTACCTTTATCAGTTGGATCTCTTAGGCCCCAATCTATGAGGAGCCCATGTTGTCCACATTCAAAGACTGCATTGAAGGAGGGATACTTGACTAGCCTATAGCTGCTTATGTAAGGAAGAATTCACATGATGTTAGTCCCAGCTATTATCTGACTGCCATTAATAGGGAGATTATTTTGGATTATCTAGGATGGCCTCATATAATCAATAGATCCTTAAAAGTGGAAGAGGAGGGTAGAAAAGTGAGTGACAGAAATGAACTTAAAAAAAAAAAGGAGATAGTTAAAGCAAGAGAGAGGCCCAATCTATAATGACTGGGTTTGAAGATGGAAGAAAGGGATCATGAGCCAAGGAATGTGGGTAGCCTATAGACCAGGAATGGCCCTCAGCTGACAACAAGGTAACAGTAAACTCAGTCTTATAACTAATGTAAACTTGTAAATCATAGAGGCTTAATTCTGCCAACAACTTTGTATAGTTACACTGAGACCTTAATTGACATTCACTGAATACTCCATGAAACAATAATAGAATACACATTCTTATCAATCTCATGGAACATTCACCAAGAGAAACCATGTTCTGGGTGATAAAACGCATATTAACAAATTAAAAGAACAGATACCATACAAGGCATGCTTTCAGACCATAATGTAATTAAGCTATAAAACAGAACAGAATGACAGCTGGAAGATTCACAAATATTTAAAAATTAAATAACACATTTTTTAACCATACTGAAAATATAAAGCACTCTACATGTTGAATAATGTTTGGCTGTTTCCTATTTCTGCTAAGAAAGAAAATCATCTCATGTTGAACTTCAGCTATAAATTAGAATTTCTTAATGGTATATTTTATAACCATAGAATAGCATAATCTCATCAAGAGAGCTATTAGGAATGCTATATTTCCTCTTCATGCAAAGATATGTTTCTTGGGACTAGAGATTAGAATGTTCTATTATAATGTTATTTGTTATTGTCTCTTCATAAAAATTATCTACTATAGTGAAATCACTCAAATACATACTTTTTCATATTAGACTCATTTTTATCAACCAAAATGGTGATTTAAACCTATTGTATTTTAAGAATCAAAATATCTTCTAATATTTGGAATATTAATTATTAGTAGAGCCCCTCATTTCCATTTCATATCCTAAGATTAATTTTGGAGAAGGTAGTTTCTGCAAAGTAAAATCACAATAATCTCAGTGAATAGTGAAATTTAGTGACAATAATGGACTTCTAGGCTTAATCTCAAATTCTTTAAAGTTAAGAAGTTTCACTGGGAAGAAAATGTGAAAACAGTCCTCCAAAAGTTAACACACAAAAACTTACCCATAGTTTAAGCAATCATTATGGGTATAGAATAGAATACAATATTTTAAAAAGTTTATACAATATATATTATAATACAACCACAAATTGAAAAATATATTTTACTAAGGTTTATTTAGGCTACAGATAATTCTCAATTTCAAATGGATATTTAACCATACTAACTTCCCAAATTAAAAGTATTTTATTATATCATTTTTATTGTGATTACTACATGTTATACTCATAGTTGTATCAAAAATCAAAATACTGCTCTAGCAATGAGAAGGAAAAAATTATTAATGAAGGTTAGTTTTGTTTCTTTTCTGAGAATAAGTAACAATATAATTAATTGAAACTGAAAACTACAAGCTGTGTCTTTTAAGCTTCTCCTAGGTAGACACAAAATTGCTGTGTTTTTGGCAAAGTATTCTGACATGTAAGGATATATTTACAGGTATCATATCCCTATCCATGGGAATCAATACATCCTTGAATAAGGAGTGACAATGTAGCCTTTTAAAATCAAATGGCCTGAATTTTAAAACAAAACTTTTTTAGGTAATTATTTCTATCAGACCTTTATAACATAGGAAATAATTTATTCTATTTAATATTATGATTTCCTATCTACAAATTCCTCATTCTGTGATTCCCAGGGAACATATTCTAGCAATGGAAATTATTGAACAACTCTGAAGTTAATGGCATCTTTTACAGATATTAAATATGTCTTTGCATGTTGCCATTTTCTACTAAAAAACAGAACTGTATTTTATTTTCTCTTGAGTGCTATTATAGATAATTGAAAATAAAGGGTTTTTGAGATCATCATAGACATAATTTTAGGTACATCTGGGGCAATCAGAGAATTATTCAATGATAATTGAATTAATACCTTGCCATCAGAAGATGGTTTCAAGAAATGGTAGTATCTCATTAGTAAGTCCAGTATAACCTCCTTATGGAGCCCACTGGAGTTTTTATCTAGAGGAAATTAAAACAATTAAAAGTGAATTTTAACAACTGAATAAATGAAGGGGCTAATTTATAGTAGCAGAAACTAAATAAATTACTCACCATTTCTACCAAAAAGAAACTTTGAAAGGCATTATTAACATTTATTAAACTGTATACACTGGCATAGGTAAAGTTATATTTGTTTTTCTAAAGTAAACCTCTTTCCAAGGGAAAGAGTTGTAAAGCATGCATTTATATCAAATTCACTATTGAAAAGCATAAAACTAAGTATTTTCTCCTAATAATTTTAGCTAAAAATAAGAGCAATCTAATAACTTTTGAGTTATAAATTTTTGGACCAGAGACAAATTGTCCTTACTAGAATTTAATAATAACTGTGATTACCATAATGAACTCTCAGTTCACAGGAGCTAATTAATGTTTTAACTCTTCTATGTGGAATGAGTGCAGAACTCCAAAGGAAGGACTGGATTTAAGCCAGTTTTTGCACACACTGCCTATGTGTCTTTGTGCAAATACTTTAACCTTGTGAAATTCAAGAAAGTTTTCATTATTTCCTTAAAAAATTTACACCTTGAACATTCAACAGGAAAGTCACAGAAGCCTATTTGAATTGGAAGGCTGAAACTTGTTTTGATGCATAAGGCATTCTGCTTGTAATGCTAGCCCACTCAATACACTCAAGGTCAGTAGAAAGGCCACAATTCTAGCAACATTATGATTGCGATTTTAAATTACCTTTGTAATAACAGACTTGCTTTATTGGCCCGTGACAAAAAGTCCATTCTCCTTTCCAAAAATGTTCATCTTTTGTCCTTATGTGATAAAATGTGTGCAGGTTAGAGGTTACTAATCATTTTTCCTAATTCAGTGTAGAAAACAGGACCATGCTGCCATTGCGAGAACTCTAGTGTGGCATTGGCAATGTCCAAAGGTATTCCTGAAGAGCCCCAATGTAAGCTAAGTAGCTCAGTGGAAGGGATGGGAAACCAGAACACAAAAGAATGTGCTGCAGGGACATGGTTGATCCCTTTATAAGAACTCAGAGATGCTCAGAAATATTGTGGAGGAATAAATGGCATTTCCTGGGGGTTCTAATCCTGCCTAAGCAGATAAGACACTAAAGTCACTGGAATTTAAGTGTGATTGTTCGGAGTACTCTCAGTTAAGCATCAAGTTTCCTCAAGAGTACTGTGTAACTAGAAAGTTGAGGGAGGATCCTCTACTACTCATAAAGCTCTTGTTACTAAATTGGATATTTGGATGGAGAGAAGACTATAGAATGGGAATCCTAAAGATAACTATAATTATTCATATAACACTTTTCTGGTTCAAATCAAAGACAGGTTTATTTAAAGCAATTTCTGTATGAAAATTTACCTAAGAATCTCTATTGAAGAATACATTACTTTACACTGTGAATTATATCATCTGTAATCAGCGCAAAAAGCTGTCCCTGGTCTAGATATTTTAATGTGTTTAACTTCCTGGCCTTTAAATCAAGACACTTTGCTTGCCCATCCACTTTTTTGGATACATGAATAATTGGTCTTTGAGGCTTAAAATTAGTATGACTGGGAAATGGCTTATGAAAAAGTATCTGAATCACATTGCACTATTTAAAAATCCACTCTGAAATTTTAACATCTATTTTTTATCTAACAAAAGTTAATTTGACTTAACAGACTTTCTCAATCTATAAATACCCTAGATAATTGATGTACTAGACTGATTTATACTGTAATGCAAATTATTTGAGTATCTTTGTCAGATTCCCTAAAACTCATCTTCTGTAACCATTTATGTTTCTCCCCAAAAGTATAAGCTCTTTAAAGGAAGGGTATATATCTAATATATCTTTGTTGCCCTCGTACTGAGCAGAGTTTCTGGCACATAACTATTTCTTGTGGAATTAACACAGAAGGAATAGGAATCTTATATAGGGATAGGTTGGTTTTGAGTGGATGTCATCTGCCCTATGTAACAAGTGAAAGACAGGGGTATCTGTATAGGCATTGGATACCTATGTGAAGGCTGGGAAAAGAGACCTGGGGATAGGATGTGGTGAGGAAAAGAACAAAGAATCAAGGATATATTTTGCTCATTAGCAATCTTTCTGGGAACTCTGACAGTGGGAGACCCTCCATGATGTTGAAATTAGTTGTTTTTTATTATAACCAAGGGTTTCCCATACCTGAAATTTCCTATCAGCACATGACAGAAGTATTTACTTTCCCAAGAATGATCCCCAGCAAGGTGGCCTTGCAGAGAGGAGAGTGTCTTATTGCAAAATTCCACAGAAACCAGCTACAATTCAACGTTGGAGTGATCATATTGGTAAGATGCTGAAGTGGGGGATTATCCCTAGAATACTCTGTTCTATCCTATAACCATAAAACTTGAACCTTAATCTCTGACCACTCCAGGGTAAGGGCCAGGGCTTCCCCAGTCATGCAACCTAGAGACTCTTTTCTAAAAAGGCTAAAATAACTCTCCTGAAGTCTTATGCATGTACCCTTTAAATTTCTGGGCACTGCCCCAATATATGAAGGGTAATGAGATAACCATGAAGCAGATACTGCTTTCTTCTCCATACATTTCCCCGGGAAGCACTGTAAATAGTATCCCAGCTTGGTATGTGCCTCAGTTGTCCTCTGCCCTTGTTTGTGTTTGACAAAGATGAAGTTCAATACTGTAAAAATTGATATGTATGTTTCAACTCAATGGTGTGCCAATTGGATCACTTTAAGTGAAACCTAATTAATAAGGTTTAGGCAGTTTCTAAACAATATGCCTAAATAGCATATTGTTTGAAAATTCTCCTTAAAGTCGTTTTTAAATTAAAGTTAGGAGTACCTCTAAACAAAATAAGTAAAATCAACTTATAGTCCAAATCAACAAAGCGTCTACTATATGCAACTTTTCTTTTTTCTGCTTTAACAACTGTGTCCATCAAATAATAGAACTAAGAAGAGTTTATTGTGTTTGCACACTTTTTATGTTTGCTCTAAATTTTACATAACCCTTTGTAGGATTCTGATTCCATTAGCTGGGGGTTTGGGCTGCAACTAGTTACAGACCAGATTTAACAAGATACTATTAGCAATCAGGGCTATGAGCCATGAACAGACTCATTGAAGTTTTTTCCCCAATTTAATCAAAAGAATTTAAAGAAAATTGAAAAGGGGAGATTTTTGGAAAAAGAGTAGGCAATTATCTGAAGCACTGTATATCAAGAATGAAAGCTCTATTAACTGGTTGTTTTTTTTTTTTTTTAATAATCTCTATAGCTTATTTTCTGGGGAAAATAAAGAATGAAAAAAATTTGGTGTCTTTACTACTAATTACAAGTCCTGGTAATAAAATTCCATAACTGAACCATTGCCATACATTAATATCAAAACATGGCCCACATACTATAACAACTATAACTTTAAAGCTCAAAGCAAAAAATCACAAATATTCACTATTGCCTTTATGTAGTTGTGATAACAGAAAATAAAGCATTACTAGCCTTCATTATGGCCAATCTTAATTAGGAAAGTTTTCTAATTTAAATTATAATTGATGGACTTTAAATTAGTCACTTTTCGTATCATTGTTTATTCATGTTTATGTTAATAACTTATTCATGAACATAAGTAAAGAAGTATATGAAAGAAAAGCAAATAATCCCACAGATTCCCACTTCTAGCCATTTAATATTTAGGTGAGTCCAAACATAAGCATTTTCTTAAGTTAAATAAACATTACCAGATTACTTTCTTCTGAGAGTAAGGGTAAAAGTGTTGCCTCAGGATCTAAGATTCTGCACAAGGAGATAGAAGCACTAACATTGGAATTTAAGTAATAAAGTAAATGGCACTTCTGTAGACTCCAAAAGGAGGGAGTTAGTGTCCTTAAAAGTATCATGTAACTGGAAAGTTGACTAGGGCCGTTTACCACTCACATAGCTGCTACTGGCAGACTGGGAACTTGGAAGGAGAAGAATGAACAATGGGAGTCTAAAGAAAAAGATGTTTATTCATATATCGCTTTCCTTGTTTGAAGTAAGTACAAGTTTGGTTGGGCAGTATCTGTGTGAAAGTGCTGATTTTATCACTCATCAGCGCTGAGTATTATCAAATATCCAATGAACAAAAATGGTGGCCTCATCTTTTCATCTTTATTGATGATTAATAGTTTAGGCTCTGTAATTAATTTTGTATTAATTATTTGAAGTTTCTTTTTCTGACATGTTTATTCATACGCTTTGCCATTTTATTATTCTTTTAATTTTTTTATGTCTTTATTTTATTTTGAGAGACAGAGACAGAAAGCAAGCGGGGTAGGGGCAGAGAAAGAGGGAGATGCAGAATCCAAAGCAGGCTCCAGGCTCTGAGCTGTCAGCACAGCGCCGGACGCCGGGCTCGAACCCATCGACTGAGATCGTGACCTGAGCCGAAGTCAGACGCCTAACAGACTGAGCCACCCAGACGCCCTGCCATTTTATTATTCTAATGTTTACCTTTTTCTTATAAATATAGAAGGATATTTAGAAATATTAGACCTTTAATAATCATATATACTTCATTTTTTTTGTAAAAGATAATATTAATGTACTTATATAGTCAAAAACAAAAGCTAAACTTAAAAATATGAAATATGCATGTCTAAGAGGGACATTTCATCCCACGATAGCCTGTTTTATTTTTCTTTCTAAACCATGGCATTGTTTTTCATAGCACAGTATACGTTTTTCTCATCTCTTACACTTTTATTTCGGAATGGAGTTTAAATCATTTTTTAGAAACACCATTGCATATAAAAAAAAGAAATAACCATTGCATAAAACAGGTTCTTTTAGAGAGCACAAACAAATTCTGCTTAATGACATGCATGAAGGCCAGAAATAGCTATTTTTAAAATGGTTCATTTTAATCTATTTGGAACACAGCAAATAAATGAGTGCTTTGGGAGGCACTCAAAGCTGTTGATTCACTTGGTATCTGTTTGTCTGTCTCCCTTTCAATACGTGCATATATACTGTCTTTCCTTATTTAATCTGATTAAATTGTTTTAGTCTTTTTAAAAAATCATCTAGCTTGTGACTTATCAAAGATAATTTTAAAAGCAATAGTGCCAGTTGACAGATACATAAATGTTCAGGGAGTGAAAAGGTGATTTTTTTTTTGTTTTATGTATTAGAGCCAGTATGCATGCATTCAAAATTATAAAACAGTCAACATTTTAATATAAATCTTTAAAAATTATACATGTAAATTAGATGTGTCTTCTAAGGTGGTTCCCCGGGATGCTCAGACTTGGATGTCAGTGATGTTTTAAGAGCAAAGCATATGCTATAGCCTGTCTAATTCTTATCTAACAGATAACTTTGAGTTGATTTTTCACTACTGCCAAAACTTATTCCCACCATTGCAGACACATTTGGTAATATGTGGCAATATGTTAGCCCTAGTCTAGAACCTTATTAAGGATAAATGCTGCTGTTTTCTCATGTCTGAACACCCTGCACAATATCTTAGGGTATTGCAAGTGGCAAATGCTGAATAAATACTTTCTAAAACCTAAGTTGTTCAAGCTGTGAAGGCAATTTTCACAGACTAATTTCAAAATGTTTAAAGTAATGGCAGCATCATTGGAATACATGCAAAGCTTCCACACTGACGATTTTGGCATGGGCAGCATTCATTTGGATGTCTAAATTCTGGCACGTTTTTTGGAACCAGAAAGAAGTTTCATTACTCTGACATGGATTTGGCCAAAATCAATGCAAAAGAAGTCTAATCCAGGGGATGAGTCATGGCAGTCAAAGGCAGGGATGCAATAAAATTCCAATTCAAGCAAATATCACTATGAACTGGGATCTTTAACAGTAATCAGAGGTATGGCATGATCTAGTCTCTGAAAAAAACAATTTTAGGAGAACTCAAAATAGTGTCTGACCATGCACACTGCATGTCTGACTTGCAACATTTCATTGCTATTAGGATCTTCACATTGGCTTAAGAAGTAAGGCAAATACTCAGGTACTTAGTGTGAATTGTAAAACACAAACAAACAAAAAACTTTGTTTTTTGGAAAAATTTTGTACTTTGGAAAAATACTTTGTTCCAAGGTAACATATTTAAATAATTAAAATCCATTCCCTAAATACTAAGTTAATGACAGCAACTTTAATTTGAGGCCCTCTAGTGTGATCAACCAAGGCTGTGGGAAATATTTTCTGCTGAGGTTAGGATTAGTTTAGGAATTGGGTGCATAGGATCATGGCCTGTCCAACATTCCCAACTAAGTTGGTCAAGAGATGTCCAATAGAAAGTTCTATGTTGATGGAAATGTTCTAATGCACTGCCCAATATGGAACTCACTACCCACATGTGACTATTATTTATTTGATATATGGTTAGTATGACTGGGGAACTGAATACTTAATGTTATTTGATTATATTTGACTTAAATATAAAAATCCATGTATCTTGGGGCCCTTGGGTGGCTCAGTCAGGTAAGCGTCTGACTTCGGCTCACGTCATGATCTCATGGTTTGTGGGTTCAAGCCCCACATCGGGCTTTGTGCTGACAGCTCAGGGCCTGGAGCCTGTTTCAGGTTCTGTGTCTCTCTCTCACTTGCTTGCTCTCTCTGCACCTCCCTGGCTCGCACTGTCTCTCTCTCAAAGATTAAATAAACATTTAAAAAGTTAAAAAAAAAAAAAGCCATATGTCTAAAGGCTACCTTACTGAACAGCACAGGTCTATAGCAGGGAGTTACCAAACTATAATCTTTGAGTTAAATCTAGCTCATCATCAATTTTTGTAAATAAAGATAAAGTAGATGTGGTATGTATATAAAATGAAATGTTACATAGCCATAGAAAAAGATGACATTGTGCCATTTGCAAAAACATGAATGGATCTAGAGTATATTATGCTAAGCGTAATAAGTCAGATTGAG
This sequence comes from Hyaena hyaena, assembly GCF_003009895.1. NCBI lineage: Eukaryota > Metazoa > Chordata > Mammalia > Carnivora > Hyaenidae > Hyaena > Hyaena hyaena. The sequence goes on along the minus strand of NW_024082222.1, from coordinate 61,490 downwards.
AAAGATGAATACCATATGATTTCACTCATAGGTAGGATTTTTAAATAACAAATGAATAAACAAACAAACAAAAACCAGTATTAGACCTATAAACACAGAACAACTGAAGATTGGCAGTGGAGGGATGCACAAAATGTGTGAGGGGGAGTAGGAGATTCAGGCTTTCAGTTATGGATCAAATAAATCTCAGAAATAAAAGCCACAGCATAGGGAATATTGTCAGTCATATTTTAATAGCGTTCCTATAGTGATAGATGGTACTACACTTGTGGTGAGCACAGCATAATGTATAAACTTGTGGAATCATGATATTGTACACATGAAACGAATATAACGTGTATCAACTATATTCAAACAAAAAAATTAAATCAAGGATTATTTTATTTTATTTACAGCCATATACATTTGTTTACATATTGTCTCTGCTCCTTTTGCACTACATCAGGGCTGAGTAATTGAAACTGAGACCAGAGGACTCGCAGAGTGTAAAATATGTACTATTTGGCCCTTCAACAAAAACATTTGCCAACTTCTGGTCTCGAGCAAGCCAGATTTATAGCCTCACTTTAGTTCACCCAATTGATGAGCTGTAAATGGCCCAATCAAGGCAAGGACAAAAAGTTAGAGGGCATTTGGAAAATATCCAGACTTCATCTATCCTATAATTTTGTTAAGCTCAAACTTTAATTGTAGCTACATGTTTAGGCTAGAAGAAGAGAGCAAAGGTTCTTGAAGGCAGATATAATGTAGGAATATGAGGGCAGAGGTAATGTAATGTCTCATTTATCTTTGCATATTTCACAGCATTTAATACCAGCCTAGAGAAATGTTAATCAAATCGAAGAGTTATATGCCTATCTCCAAATTGACTAGACCCAAACTAGACAGCAAATGTGATAAAAATTACACTTTTCCTTAAGACGATAGGGTTTTATATCCATTACTTTCAAAATGTATTTTTTGGTATAGAAGGTCACTGAGACTATAGTTTAAATCAAAAATGAGTTGTTTACAGGGCGCCTGGGTGGCTCAGTCGGTTAAGCATCCGACTTCGGATCAGGTCATGATCTCACGGTCCATGGGTTCGAGCCCCATGTCAGGCTCTGTGCTGACAGCTAGCTCAGAACCTGGAGTCTGTTTCAGATTCTGTATCTCCCTCTCTCTCTCTCTGACCCTCCCCTGCTCATGCTGTTTCTCTCTCTCTCTCTGAAATAAATAAAACAGTAAAAAAAATGAGTTGTTTAGTTTGTCATGTTTGCTATATTTGTAAGTTGCAAAGATTAATCATATTCACTAGCTGATTTTGAATTATGGTTAATTTTAGCAACAAGTCCGTGTTTTGGAAAAGAAAGTCTCTCTTCACTTTAAAAAGAACTTGCTATAAATATCAAATCACTATGTTGTACACCTGAAACTAATATGGTATTGTATATCCATTACACTTCAACAATTTTCTAAAAAAATAGTTTGTATTTAATTTAAAAAAGAATTTGGGAATACTCTGTAAAGTTTGGGGGAAAAAACTATTTCACACTGATGCAGAGATGACATGCACCAAAATAATATTTTCAAGAATGATATTCATGAGGGAGTAAAAAAAAGACCAATTCCTTCAGTCCAGGTGACCAGTCCAGTGCAAGGGACCACTGTCAAATTATTCATTGTAATGTTGTTCCTTCAATAGACATAGAAATATCTAAGTGATGTTAGAACTCAAGAAGCTGAATGAAGTATCAAGGAAAAACCCTGTTCATTTATTGATGAGAAAACAGATGCTAACAGGCTAAGATGTGACAAGTCCAAGGTGGAAAGTTTGGCCTGCAATTCTGGAACCATACTTATGCCAGAGAGGAGTTTGGGGACTTAAGGAATGAAACATAGAGTATATCAATATCTATAAACTATATTAAGTTGAAATAATCTGATGTAACTAAGAATGTATAATATTTATGTAACTATATGTACTTTAGGCCACAAAGCCTAAAGGATGTTTTTTTTAAGATATCCAAATGTCTAGGGGCGCCTGAGTGGCTCAGTCAATTAAGTGTTCTACTTCGGCTCAAGTCATGATCTTGTTCATGAGTTCAAGTCCCACATGGGACTCCGTGCTGACAGCTCAAAGCCTAAAGCCCACTTCGAATTCTGTGTCTCCCTCTCTCTTTACCCCCTCCTCATCTCATGCTCTGTCTCTCTCTTTCTTTTTCTCTCTGTCTTTCTCTCTCTAATAAAAACATTAGGAAAATTAAATAAAAGATATCCAAATGCCTTGTTTGAAGAATAGACTTCCAGAGTCACTGAAAATGCCCTATCTAAATTCCCCTTGAATACATATATAGGGGGAGAAACACCTAAAATAAGAAAATAAATATCTAAAAAAAGTAAAACAGGAAACTAGAAATTCTTTGGCCAAGATATTTGGAATCGTCTCTAGTGGTGGAAAAAAAAAAAAAACACATTAAAATCAATTCCTCAACATTCCAAAGCCATTTCCTCAGCAAATATTTTATGCAGTGAATTAAATGCAGTGAATTTCAATGGAATACAATTTTTTTTACTCCATCAAAATATTAATTTATTTACTCTTTTAAAAAATATTTACTGAGCACCTACTATGTGCCAAACATTTTCTGAGCTTCCTAGAATATAGCATTGAAGAAACATTGCCTCTATGCTCATGGAACTTACATTCTACTTAGGAAGAGGAGATTTTACTATTTCTGTAAGTATTTAGTATTTATCTCTGAAATACCAGCACTTTTAGCAAACAGTAATTGCAGAGTTATTAGTGTTGTTTATTAAACATTTCGGCTTTCTTTCCACTGCATTCACATGAAAGAACTGTCCTTCCTTTCCCTCCTGAGGTTTGTTTGGTCATTCCACTCTCTTAGGTGGAAGAGACCTCAATATGAATCTCAGTGAGGATGACATAAAGCAAGGTCTCTAAGCTGAACTGTGATCTAACTGTATTGTGAGTGAAAAATAAACCTAAGGTGTTCTTAGGGGAAGCAACTATAACCCATGGATCAAATCCAGTGCGCCACCTGTTTTTGTGAATAAAATCATGCCCATTAGATTATATACTGTCTATGGATGCTTTCAGGTGACAAGGCCTGATTTGAATAATTGTAGCACAGTAACTACTCACAACAATTACTCAGGGAAACTACTATGGCCCAGAAAACTTAAAGTATTTACCATCTGGTCCTTTACAGTAAAAATTTGTGGACCCTATTTTAAGTCACTAAGATTCGGTTATTATCTATTAGCTCCAGATAACCCTGCTGTTACAGGCTGAATTGCATCTCCCCACGCCCCCCAATTCTAATGTTGAAGCCCTAATCCTCAGCACCTCCAAATGTGACTGTATTTGGATACAAACTTTCAAAGAGGTGACTAAATTACAATGAGGCTTTTAGGGTGGGCCTTAATCCAATCTGACTGATGTCCATGTAAGAAGAAAAACTGGAACACACAAAGAGATACAAAGGAATTAAATCATGTGAGGACACAGCAAGAAGGCAGCCATGTGTAAGCCAAGGAGACAGGTCTCAGAGGAAATCAAACTTGCTGACACCTTGAATTCTGACTTCTAGTCTCCAGAACTATGAAAAAATAAATTTTTGTTGTTTATGCCACAAAGTCTATGGTATTTTGTTATGTCAGCCCTAGCAAACTAGTATATTTGCATATCCTGACTGATGCAGAATTTGCTACCTAAATATCAGGTGTTGGTGTAAACAACAACAAAATATGGTAACTGTAGTTAATATGCTAAATCAGCATATGCTACAGAATATGAAAGAATTTGTTACTTCAAACTACTGACTTTAAGCAGTACTTTTCATATTGTGTTATGCTGGTGGTAATCATTTACTAATATAACTTTCCCTCATCTATCTCTCATCTATCTAGCTAGCTACATAATTATTAACTCTGTTCTATTTTTATATCTAGCTCCTAGGCTTTCTTCATCTATATCAAACATTGCTTTGCTTGATTTTGTTCTTTGAGCATATATATGATTTCATTGGTGAAAATTTTTCAAGTTGAAAAATAACGCAACTCAGTCTGTTCCAAGCAACCAGAATACATTGTATATCTGAAAAGCCAAACTAGTGTAAAATATAGCATGGTTGTTTGGTAACCCTGCAACTGATAGATAAAAGGAAACGTTTGTTAGGACCTAAGGACAAAGGTTTTAAAATTATTTTTCTTAGTTTGACTAAAAAGGGTAAAATGTACAAAAACAGTTCAATACAGTTGTACCCATAAATATTCTTTTTCAAGAAAATTCTCTGCATTTTGTTTCTTTCTTTTTCTTTTCTTGTTTTGTTTAGGGAGGCTTGTCTTTGATCCCAGCCCCCATTTTGTGTTGTATTGCCCTAAATAGCCAACTCACATCTCAGTTTTAAGGATATAATCTGCTGCTAGACAATCATTTGACTATTTTGTGTTTTGCCTCAACTCAGTGCATTAGAGTACTCTTCAAAGGGAAACACATTTACATATATAAGTGTATCTCTCATTTCATATCAAACAAAGCCAATCAGAGAAACTATTATTAGAGGAACAATTTTGTCTTTTAGTCCTTAATCATACATAGATGAACAGGATTTATCTTACTTATCTTAACATGAAAGGCAAGACTTGCTGCAGATGAAAGAAAGCTAACTGTCTCCACAGAACACTTAGGAAGTGTATGACCATGGGCTGACAATGTGGCTGTCTTTCCCAAGTCCCTCCAGATGTAAGGATTAGAACAGGGCACGTGGCAATTTGCATTGTGAATTCGAAAAGCACCAGAACCACTGCAAAGTGTGATTTGAGCAATACACATTCTTTTTTTTTTTTACATTTTTTTTTACAGTCATTTATTTTTGAGAGACAGAGCACGAGTAGGGGAAGAGCAGAGAGAGAAGGAAACAGAATTCGAAACAGGCTCTAGGCTCTGAGCTGTCAGCACAGAGCCCAACGCGGGGCTCAATCCCCAAGAACTGTGAGATCATGACCTGAGCTGAAATCGGACGCTTAACCGACTGAGCCACCCAGGCGCTCCTAGCAATACACATTCTCAACTCTCGGTCTTTTGCATTGCTAAGATCCACATCAACATGTCAGGTTTTCCAATAGTAATAGAAGCATTATAATAACACACTTTATGGTTTTCACATCACAGCTAGTATTGCACAAGTGTTGCAGGTTTAGAAGGGATGAATCCCACCCTCTGTGTGATCGGTGTTCTTTGTCTGGACCTTTAGGGTAAATAAAGGAGGTCAGATGATTCAGCCTCTTCTGGGAGCTCCCAGGAACTCCAAATCTCAGACTTTTCACCCAAATGACAGGCAATTTGGTCAGAGCTATGCTTTTCCAAGAGAGAAATGCAAGCTTCTCAGAATCAGGAGTTTAGATTCAATGAGTAAAATTCACATTTGATGTAACTGTGCGCCCTTGACCAGGATTTATAGTGTGGGAATGAGGAGACTGCTCTCTTTGAGGCAGTGGGTTGCAGCTCTGTAGGGGCCCATGTTGCTCCTGACAATACTTTATTTTTTTAACGTTTATTTATTTTTGAGAGAGAGAGAGAGAGAGAGAAACAGAGTGCCAGAAGAGAAGGGGCAGAGAGTGAGGGAGACACAGAATCTGAAGCAGGCCCCAGGCTCTGGGCTGTCCACATAGAGCCTGACATGGGTCTCGAACTCACAAACCATGAGATCATGACCTGAGCGGGAGCGAGACACTTAACCCACTGAGCCACTCAGGTACCTCATTTCCTGACAATGTTTTAAAAGCTTCCTCACATGGGGTGCCTTCTGTACTGGCTATTTAGACTATTCCCACATGACCCCTCTTCCTCTTCAGTCCTAGCTGATGGCATAGAGCCTAGCACTTTAGCATTTAAGGCATGTTAGTGTAGTGTCTGTGGCTAAACTGTAGACTACTTGAAAGGAGAAATTACGTGCTGTCTTTCTTTGTGTCTCTCACAGCTCCTATAACCTCAGAGAATGAGGAAGATGGAGATGACGGTGTTGACTAGGAGAAGGAAGAGGACAACATATTAGCAACAGTGGCAACTAGCATTTGTTGGCCACCAAAGCCCTTGCTGAGCCCTTCTCATGAGTCTTCTCACTTCATCTTCACAGGGGCCCTCTGACGTACAGATAAAGGAACTGAGGATGAGGTCACTTTATTCAGTCTTTGGAGGGAGATGGATACTGCTCTCCAAAATTCATGTCCCTCTGGACCTCTGGATGTGACCTAAGTTGGAAATAGGTTCCTTGCAGATTTAAACAATTCAGGTAAGATGAGAGTACATGGAAAGACAAAACTATTTTCTTTTTACCCTTCAAAGTTCTCACTGAAGCTCCTCCCTCTTCTTCCTTCTTCTGTTTCTCTTGGGGGCTATAGTTCTTGGTAAAGCACGGTATTGGGGACACCAAGGCACAGTGGACTGAGGGCCCAGGATGAGGAAAAACATTCTAGATAAAATGTTTGGTCTGCATATTTCACAATGCACTCTCCTGTCCTTGCTTAGCTGCTGCTTCTTATTGGTGTCTTCATTTTGTGTGGAATGTAAAGTAAGGTACTTCCATGCATCGCAGAGTCAGAACCACCAATCATTTGCCAAATAGCTTCTATGGTGAAATGATTTCAAGTGCCTAGGGCAGTGCGTGTCCAGATTAAGTGCTCAGCTGAAATGCAGTGCCGCGGATGACTAGAGCCCTACCCCAATTCGTTTTTCCTTTCACCTTTGACCCCTATCACCCATTTTATATTTTGTTCTTTATATGTTTTTTTTTTTACAAATAGTTTATTGTCAGATTAATTCCACATAACACTCAGTGCTAATCCCCACAAGTGTCCTCCTCCATGCCCATCCCCCCGGCCCCCCAAATCCATCAGTCCTCAGTTTTTGTCAGCATTCAAGAGCCTCTCATGGTTTGCCTCTCTCCCTTTCCCTCACCATTTCCCCCCTTCTTCTCCCCCTTGGTCCTCCATCAAGTTCCTCCTAATCCTCCTATATGTGCAAACATATGGTATCTATCCTTCTCTGCCTGATTTATTTCGCTCAGCATAACACCCTCAAAGTCCATCCATGTTGGTACACATGGCCAGATTTCATTGTTTCTCATTGCCATGTAATATTCCATGGTATAGATAAACCACATCTTCTTGATCCATTCGTCCGTTGATGGACACTTAGGCTCTTTCCATGTTTTAGCTATTGTGGAGAG
>NW_024082222.1:0-47946 GCF_003009895.1 Hyaena hyaena | reverse complement strand
AAAGAAGAAGAAAAAAAGAAAGAGAAAAAAAAAGGAAAAAAAAGGGAGGAGGGCACCTCTCAGGCAGGGATGGGCGTGGCGGGATCCAATGCCTCAGGCGGGAGTTCGGCGGTTGTGGGGAGGAGAGTGACGGTGCTCCAGTCCCTTCTTGAACCAAGCGTTGCACCTCGCTTTTTTGGGCGTGTAAACTCCCCGTACCGGGGGTGCAGCCGAAGTTGGTTGCACTCTTCAACCCAGGCCAGTTCCAGTCTCCAAATCCCCGTCCACGTGCCCCGCTGAAATTGCCTTAGACACAGCTTCCCAGGCAACCCCCTCGGGCAATTCCAGGCCCCCTGCGGAGTTCTGGGGGTGGAGTCAGAATCGCTGCTTCCTTCTTTGGGTTGGGCTGGCGAGCATGGGCGGGGGCTTGCCTGCCGGGTGGGCCGAGCCAGCTGGAGTGAGGAAAACCGGGTCCCTCTATGGCTTGTCACCTGAAACATGAACTCACACGCAAATTTCCCAGTTTTTAGTTCTTTGCCTTCCCTCTTGAGTTCCAGCCAGCCAGTAGCGCGGACACCCGTTGTCTGCGCGGCTCTTTCAGGGGCCCCAGCCGCCCAGAGCTACAATGGCGGCAGGCGCACCGTTGCTCTGAAGTCCAGCTGCCAGGAGTCAGCACAAAGAAGCAGTTTGTGTGCTCAGCTCCCCCAGGGACCAGTTGGCGTGAGGGGACCTAGTGTGCAGGTATTTGGCAAGTACGGTCTTTCTATGCACCAAGCAGAGGTTTTTCTGTTTCGGACTCTCTCCTTTTCCCCTCTCACTCCCCGTAGAGGGTAGAGGGGGATCGCCTCCCACCCTGGAGTCTCCAATCCTGGCCCGATTTTATCTTCTCCGGTTTGCACTCACGTTAGAAGGCTCTCTCAGTGGATTCTGTGTCCTTTTTCTCCCAATCTCTCAGATTTTGTATGGTTTACAATGGCTTCAGATCTTTTCTGTGTGATGTATGGGTGCGAGTGCAAGTACGGAGCTCCTTACTTCTCCGCCATCTTGCCCCCTCTCCCTCTTTATATGCTATAATAGCCATTTTAGCATCTCTCTAACACACATTCTTTAAGTATTCATGTTCAATATGGACATACTATTCAAACTATCCTTGAAGTGTTTATAATCTCACAAGAAAGGAACCATCATCAAAATAAGTCAGAGTATCTGTAGTGGCTTATTTGAGTAAAGATCTCTGGTTAGTCCACAGCTATGACGTCATATTTGTCAGAATGAAGCAGTATTCTTCAAAATCAACAACAAAGAAGCATTTAAGAGGGGCCCCTGGGTGGCTTAGTCGGTTAAGCGTCTGACTTTTGCTTAGGTCATGATCTCGCGGTTCGTGGGTTCGGGCCCCGCGTCGAGCTCTGTGCTGACTGCCAGCTCAGAGCCTGGAGCCTGTTTCAGTCTGTGACTCCCTCTCTCTCTGACCCTCCCCTGCTCACACTGTCTCTCTCTCTCTCTAGAAATAAAACAAACAAACAAACAAAAAGCATTTAAGAATTGTCTATAAAGAAAGCTGTTTATTATGAGAGTCAAATTAAAAAACGTTTAAGGGAAAACAAGTTAAACATTGTAAAGTTCCATTCATTATGCTGCTCAACATAAATTTTGTCATTCAAATAAGTTGAAAGCAGTGGCTATATGAACTATGATTCAGTAAAGTTACAATAATTATTTAAATTTGATTTGAAATTTAGTAAAATAATTCAATAGTATATATACATATATATTTTCATTTTGCAGGCATTAATGAGATTTATGATTTGTAAATTAAATGCTAACCTATTCTTTTTTTTTTTAATATTTATTATTGAGAGAGAGACAGAGACAGAGAGCAGAGGGGCAGAGAGAGAGAGAAACACAGAATCCAAAGCAGACTCCAGGCTGTGAGCTGTCAGCGCAGAGCCCCATGATCTCACGAATCATGAGATCATGACCTGAGCCGAAGTCAGACGCTTAACGACTGTGCCACCCAGGCGCCCCAAATGCTGACCTATTCTTGAAAGTGATAGTAAGGTATGAAATAAAACATTGGTTTTAGCACTAGCTGTCCTTGAACATGTTAGAGGTTTCAAAAATATTCAGTTATTTTAACATAAGCCTGTATATTTTTAAAGTCTATGTTTGTTTTGGAAATTCATTATGTATATTTTCGTGTAGGACTAATTTTGACTCAATGGTGAATGGTAAGGATATCCCTGACCTTTGTCTTTTTGAAAATGTTTTCCCTTTATGGATCTCAACGACATTGTCATTGCTCTAAAATGAATATAATAACAAAAATTTTAACCTTGTTATCATCTTCATCTATCTAAATATATAAAACATAAAACGATTTTGCGATTGAATCTCTATTATGATTATGTTTTTTAATCTTTATTTTGTTCCACTTATAAGCTGTAAACTAGGAATGATAAGACTGACTTCCGTCAAGTAATTATGCCTTACTTTCTAAGTAATTTAAACCTGAGCTAATTGGAATATTTCAGAGTAATTCTCATTTAATTACTTCCAAACATGCAAAATATTTCCATTGAAAGCAGTCAAACTGTCACAAAATTATACTGTTTGACTTCAACCTTCAGTTCTGTATAATGAGGACTATGGATAAAAATCTGGTTTTAAATTTAAAAATATTCTCACTATAGAGAAAATACTGGCCTCACATCTCCCTACAAATGGCTCTGTTCAATATCCCATGGCAAATTTTGTCCCTGCAGCAAAAAGAAAGATAGATTATTTGTGTCTCATTAATTTTTATGTAAAATTATTCTTTGTTCTCTTGGTTGCTCTCTGTCTAAATTGGAAGGGAAATTAAAACTAAAGATTTTTTATGAATTTAATTGTCCAGATTTACACATCTACTACTTATAATTTAAAAAAAGGGTATTATGTATATCTATGATAAATATTTAGTAATTATTCTTTGCTATTTATTGTATTCATTTTAGGGCAATGACAATGTCATTGAGATGAATAAAGGAAAAGAAATTTTTAAAAAGACAAGGGTTGGGAAGATCATTACCATTCACCATAAAATGAAAATTAGTCCTACACTAAAATAATATTAATGAATTTCCCAAACAAACATAGACTTTTAAAGCATGCAGGATTTTTAGTTTTATTGAGGCAGCCTTAGGAATGGATGAAGACATTTGCAAATGACATATCGCTAAAGGGTTATCTATGAAGAACATATCAAACTCAACACCCAAAAAACAAATAATCCAGTTAAAAAATGGGCAGAACACATGAATAGATCTTTTTCCAAAGAAGACATACAGATGGCTAGCAGACACTGAAAACATGCTCAACATCACTCATATCAGGGAAATAGAAATCAAAACTACAATGAGATGTCCCCTCACACCTGTTAGAATGGCTAAAATTAACACAGGAAACAACAGATGTTGGCAAGGATGTGGGGAAAGGGGAACCCTCTTAGACTCTTGATGGAAGTGAAACTGGTGCAGCCACTCTGGAAAACAATATGGAAGCTCCTCAAAAAGTTAAAAATAGAACTACCCTATGACCCAGCAATTACACTAGTAGGTATTTACCCAAAGGATACAAAAATACAAATTCAAAGGGACACATGCACCCTGATATTTATAGCAGCATTATCAACAATAGCCAAATTATGGGAAGAGCCCAAATGTCCATCAACTGATAAAAAGAAGCTATGGCATATATATACACAATGGAATACTACTCATCCGCCAAAAAGAATGAAATCTTGCCATTTGCAACAATGCGGATGACGCTGGAGTGTATTACATTATGCTAAGCGAAATAAGTCCCTCAGAGAAAGACAAATACCACATGATCTCAATAATATGTGGAATTTAAGAAACAAAACAGATAAACACAGGGGAAAAAAGAGCGGTAAACCATAAAACAGACTCTTAGCTATAGAGAACAAACTGAGGGTTGCTGGAGAGATGCCTGGGTCGGTGGATGGGCTAAATGGGTAATGGTATTAAGAAATACACTTGTGATGAGCACTGGGTGTTATATGTAAGTGATGGATCATTAAATTCTACTCCGGAAACTAATGTTACACTATATGTTAACTAACTGGAATTTAAATAAAAGCTTGAAACTACAAAAAAGTTCTAAAAGTAAATAAATAATAAAATAAAATATACAGGATTATGCTATAATAACTGAATACTTCAGAAACCTCTAAACATGTTCAAGGACAGCTAGTGTTAAAACCAAGACAAGTTTTATTTCACACCTTACTATCTCTCAAGAAAAGATCAGCATTTAATTTACAAATCATAAGGCTCATTACTGCTGCAAAATAAATAACTAAAAAATAAAATTATTTGTATTAAAATAAAAAGTATTACTCTATTAAATAATGTCTAATGTCTCAACAGTAGGAGATGCAAAAGAAAGCTTTCCAGGACTTTTTTTTTAACCCTATTAAGAACTGGCTTAATAGATAAATTATAGCAGAATCAGACTTGCTTTTTGTAATATCTTGAATTCTAATTGTTCAGATAATTCAAGATTATCTGGAGAAAAGGGGTGGGGCTATGTTAACCCCCCAGTAGAATTACCAAAGAAAACATGTGCACAAAGAACAAAGAAAATATGTAAATTTCAACAAGAATATAGAGATTTGAGATTTACCTACAGACAGATATAAGACATAGGTACATTATTAATTCTCATTCCATTTTATATGACAACTGAATAATACTTGTTTGTTGAGTAAATTGATTACATACATGGGGCTTTTCTTTTTTCTATGTATACCTTCTATTTTCCTGAATCCACTGAAATTCACATAATGTTACAGATTGAAGTATTGTTGATTTAAAATTCATGATCACTAATAGACTTATAAATTTAATGAATTTTAAAATGTAAATGATATATCAAAAAGCATGATCATCAGACTGAGAAACTGAAACTCTCTGCTCAGTAGTTTTGCAAATGTTCTACCAATCATTTTCTTATTTATATAATAAAAAAATTTTAATAACTTGCTATGTTGTTGTGGAACAATAAACAAGAAGGGAATTCTATGTACATAGTTATTTTCAGGTATACTATTTCTGTAATTATAAAAAGTGAAATTTGCTTTTAGTAATCTAGTATAATACTAATGAAAATTCTTCCAATATTTGTCTAATATCAATTCACTCCTTTTCAACAAATTTTTAAAACCTAGGGGAATTGTTGTATACCACAGACAGGTAGGTTGGAACAAATTTAGATACATATTAATTTTTTTCTCTGACCCATATCTTAAATATCAAAAATAGCTAAGAGGGAACATATGGGAGATTAAAAAATATAACAACCCAGAACCAACTTCACAGGAAAACTATCCAAAGATAGATGATAGATAGATAGATTTAGATTTACATAAATAATGCTGAAATACTAAATTAATTAAACCCATACCTATTATGTTATACATTTAAGATATCTAAGTATATGCCATGAGTTGAAACTGACTTCAAAATTCTTTGAAATTCACAGAAATACACATCGAAAGGAAGAAGACAAAGAGATGAATTTGAATATCAGTGAATTATAGGCAAGAGATTCAGACAATAGAAGTCCAACATAAACATAAGACTGCTGAGGGGCACCTGGGTGGCTCAGTTGGTTAAGCATCTGACTTCAGCTCAGGTCATGATCTCATGGTCTGTGAGTTCAAGACCCACATAGGGCTCTGTGCTGACAGCTCAGAGCCTGGAGCCTGCTTCAGGTTCTGTGTCTCCCTCTCACTCTGCCCCCCGTCCCACTGTTTTTCTGTCTCTCTCAAAAATAAACATTAAAAAATTAATTTAAAAAACATGACTGCTGTAACAAAGACAGGTACACCAAAAGCTGTGAAAGGAAAAAAAAAACCTTATGTAAATATTTAATAAAGAAAAAGCCCTGCATTGCAGGGTGCGTGGGTGGCTCAGTTAGTTAAGCATCTGACCTAAACTCAGGCTTGTGGGTTTGGGCCCACGTTGGGCTCTGTGCTGACAGCTCAGAGCCTAGAGCCTGCTTTGGATTCTGTGTCTCCCTTTCTCTCTCTGTTCCTTTCCCTCTCATACTCTGTCTCTGTCTCTTTCTCTCTCTCTCTTTCTCTCTCTCTCTCAAAAATAAACATTAAAAAAAAATTTTAACTCATTGCTATGAGAAACAATTAGGAAAATGTCACCAAATCTGAGACATAAACTATCAAAACTTACTAAAATCTGAGAATAAAGAGAGACTTCACCAGACAAGCTAAAAGGATTTACATCTCAGTCATCATGGAAAAAATAAGAAAGCAGCTTGGTCTCAGGATTCTCCTAAACAACATCAGATTTCATGAAATAATAGAGCAATGATTCCTTCTTGGGGCAATTATCCTCTGCGGACACTTGGCAGCATCTAAGAACAGTTTTGATTGTCACAGCGGGGGTGGCTGCTACAAGTACTTGGTAGGTAGAGGCCAGGAATATTACCAAATACAATGCACAGGATAGCTCCCCCTAACGCACACATACAGCACTTAGTAAAGTATTATTCAGACCAAAATGTCAATAGTGCTGAAGTTGAGAAATTTTGCACAAAAGTAATGAAAAATGACATTGTAAAAAAAAATTTAAAAGAATGTAACCGAAATATCCTTTACCCTATAAGGCTAATATACAAGTAAAACACAACAGAAAAGGGGCGCCTGGGTAGCTTAGTCGGTTGAGCTTCCGACTTTCGCTTAGGTCATGATCTCGGGGTTCGTGGGTTCGAGCCCTGCGTCGGGCTCTATGCTGACTGCTCCCTCAGAGCCTGGAGCCTGTTTCAGAGTCTGTGACTCCCTCTCTCTCTGACCCTCCCCTGCTCACGCTGTCTCTCTCTCTCTCCTAGAAATAAATAAAAAATATTAAAAAAAAAAAACACAACAGGAAAATACTCTCCAATAATCCAAACTCAGGAAGTGTAATGTTACTGACATCTTGGAAAATATCATGAAATACAAAACATTGCAAGAAAAAAGTATGAATCAAAATTAAAATGGGATAATTAAATTTTTTCATATAAAATGCTAATATTGACATTGAATCCAATTAAATTTATAATTAAACATAAATATACATGTCTAAATAACAATTACCAGCTTTCAAAGACAGAATAAAATTTTCAAAGATTTTAAAAAGAATCTACATACCATGTAAAAAGATAAATGATGTGTCAGTGTAAGATATCAAGGCATAGATGTAAAAGAATAACACAGAGATAATAAACAAGAAAGACAGAAATCAATGTGAACGTTTACATGCCAAATAATCGAATAACAAATATTTTTAAAAAACTATAAGACATGTAGAAGAAATCAACATAACTAGCAATAAGAGATTTCAACTTAATAGTCTTAATTTCTGACAAAGCAGACTGAGAGAAAATATTAAGGATCACATGATCTGAATAAGAACATTATGTAAGCGTGTTGTTTTTAAGTATACACAAGTGTGAAATTTAAAAAGCATTTTCATCTGTTATTCAAGGTCCTGTAGAAGATTTGTTTTTAAAAATTGAATATAGGGGCACCTGGGTGGCTTAGTTAATTGAGCGGCTGGCTCTTGATTTCAGCTCAGGGCATGATCCCAGGGTCATGGGATCAGTCCCCACATAGGGCTCCACTCTGAGCATAGAGCCTGCTTGAGATTCTCTGTCTCCCTCCCTCTGCCCCTGTCCTCTGCTTTCATTCTCTCCCTAAAGTAAATTGCTTTTAATTAATTATATACTGCAGGCTAGATAATTAAATAATTTCCCAACTATGTAAATAGTTATAGTTTAAAACCAAAGAATTTTGGGGTGCCAGGGTGGCTCAGTCATTTAAGCATCGCACTTTGGCTCAGGTCATTATCTTATGGGTTTCTGAGCTCGAGTCCTGCATCGGGTGTGCTCCAGCCTACTTCAGGTGAGCTTGAGCCCTGCTTTAGGTGAGTCCCACTTCTCTCTGTCTCCCTCTCTCTCTCAGCCCCTTGCTTACAATCACCCCTCTCTAAATAAACAAACAAACAAACAAAACTACAAACCATTCTTTGGTCACAAGATAATAAAACAAATTATTTTCATTCTATTTTCTTAGCACAATTTTACGGATTATAAACTTTAATAGATAACTGAGTTTTTATTATTATTTTCTAGATATTTTGTTTTCTATTTCTTGTTTACAGAGCTGCTTGGAGGTTTTGAAACCACATTTTAATGAACTATAAGTGAGCTATAGGACAACTCTAAGCAGTCTAAAATACTTTTATTTGCAGTCCATGAAGAGTAGGGGCAAGACAATGACATTATTTAAAATTTAAATTTTTTTCAAATTATTGTAAGTTTAAAAATTTTCCAAATTTGATGAAACTATAACCCAAAGACTCAAGAAGTTCAATGAACTTCAAAGACAATTTATATAAGAAAAGTTTTCTAGTCCAATAATCTTTTTAAAATAGAGATAAAAAGAAATTACTGAAGGAAGCCAGAAAAAAAAGATACAGAGGAACAAAAGTATGAAAGAAATAAGACTTTTTATCAAAAACAATGCAAAGCAACATTTTTAAAGTACTTAAAGGAAAAAAAATGTTCAAATATAAATCAATGCACAGCAAAAACTTCTTTCAAAATGGAAATGAAATAAAACATATTCAGATATATAAAAGCTGAATAAATTGATCACCAGCAGACCTGTACTGCAGGAATATGAAAAGAAATGATTCTATAGAAGGAAAATGATACCAGACTGAAATGGTGAAATGGTGAACAAATATTTTTCTTAATGTTCAAATCTCTTTAAAAGATAATTGTTTAAGTCAAAAATAATAATTGTGTATTATGGAACTTAATCAGATATAAAGGTAAAGGGATTGAAAACAATAGGTAAATCACAGAAGAGAAACAGAAGCACATTATTGTGAGGTTCTAATATTACGTAGGAAGTGGTATATTACTTGAAGGTAAAGAAATCATTTAAAAAATAAATTATTATAGCTGACTGGCCCCCAAAGGGGATAAAATAGACTCCTGATAATCTTTCAACCTAAAACAAGTGGGAAAATGAAATTGTGAACAAAAAAAACAGGCAAGAGAATGGGGTTAACTACAAGAGAAAACATAAGTAAATTTTTTAGTGATAAAAATATTGTATATCTTGACTAAGGTGGTATTTACATAACTACATATATTTTTCAAAATCCAACAACCTTAGAACTGTACATCTAAAAAGGGTGGATTTCACTGCATGCAAATTATACTGTAATAAATTCAACTTTACAAGAAAAGCCAACTTATTTGGAAGGCACATTTGTCTCTATTACATATAAAGCAAACTACAGTGGATATACTTTCCAAAATGTAGTAAGTTAATGTTTACTGTTTTTTAGGAAAAAAATATAATTATTTTTTAAACTATAAAAAAATGACATGAAAGGCCTTAGTAATTTTGATTTAAAAAAATTAGGAAGTAAGTAGGAGAATTTAGTGTCACCTTCTGGAAAGCAAGCATGACAATCCTTCTGCAGGACTCAGAAAAAACCAGAAAAGTCCCCAGATTCCCTATCTTGGGAAAGGAAGCAGACTGAAGCTTCATTTTATCCCCTCTCAGCATCACAGACAAAACCTGGCAGAATGGGACTCTATCAGTGGTGGCAAGAAATGGCAGAAAAAGGAGCTGAGGGATGAAAGTAAGATCAGGAGATTAGCAGAGACCACGGTTCCTATCACTGAGGCATAGTTTCCTCCAAAAAGAAAGTTATAGAAAATGATGAATCTTTTTCTACAATGACTTTTCTCCAGGAACAAAAGCAAAGAGCAGGAAAATATCCTGCACCCTGCAAAATCTAAGTCACTGACAGCCTCTGAACACAGACCAGAGATGACTTCATAGGCAATAGGCATATGGAGAGTTACTGCCTTGGTCATTAAATAAATAAGCAACAACAACACAAAATAAAAGAAAACAAAAAACGTAGGTCTTGGGGTAGACATCTTGAATGGAAGGAAAGCCAGTACAAGGTCTTCTGGCCCAGGGAGAGCACAGAGATAGGTATTTCTGGACTACAGAGCTCCCTCCTATCTTGAGCAAAGCAAAATGACCAATGCCACATTCTGTAACTGTCAAACTGGCTGTAAGAGCTAGAGCTGTGCAAGCAGATAAGGCAGATTGAGATTAAAAGAAACATCTTTCTGGGAAACTGTAAGATTCATCAGTTAGCAATTGTGTCTGAGGCACTCACTTCCATCATTCACAGGGAGCCTATGTCCCCAGCTAAGCCCAACAGCCAGGGCCAAACATATCAGGTACCCCAGGCTGGTCTCACCACTGTCCTGGATTCTGTTTATGGGCATATGCCTCTTCTAATTATCCAGAAAATATTTTTCCATTCCTTTCTAAGAGGGAACAATCTCACTCAAAATGACCAGTCTAGTTTGAGATGCTAGCACATCCTCTCAACTGGATTGTCTCTCTGTCCCACAACCAAAGATAATACTCCCTTCAATTATTTTGGTATCTACTAATAGGAGTGCCATATCTTTTTCCATTACTGGGTATGGTGTATAAGTTTGCAATATCCCAGGAGTATGAGCTTAAAGAAAGGAAAGGATTTGCTTCAATTCCTTTTGAGTGCCAGCTCTGGATTCTAAAAAGTGTCCAGGATCATGGAATAAGGTTAATATCATATTTTTAAATTCCTTCTAGTTTTAAAGTATTGTCATTACCAAGAAAAGAAAGAAGAAAGGAAGGTAAAGGAAGGAGGAGGAGAGGTAGGGAGAGAGGGAAGGAGGAGAAAGAAAGAGGAAGAAAGAAAGAAAGAAAGAAAGAAAGAAAGAAAGAAAGAAAGAAAGAAAGAAAGAAAGAAAGAAAGAAAGANGAAAGAGGAAGAAAGAAAGAAAGAAAGAAAGAAAGAAAGAAAGAAAGAAAGAAAGAAAGAAAGAAAGAAAGAAAGAAAGAAAGAGGGAGAGGGAGAGAGAGGGAGGGAAGGAGGGAGGGAGGCAGGGAGGAACGAAGGGAGGAAGGAAAGAAGGGAGGGAGGGGGGAGGGAGGGAGGAAGGAAAGATGAAAGAGAAGAGAAGAAAGGAAAAGAAAAGAAAAGAAACAGAAACAGAAAAAAATCTATAAAAGTTGTCAGGGACTTACTATAAGAAAAAGACAAAAACAGTACAGACCCCATCCCAGTACATGAGTCATGAATCACCAACTCTCATCACTCCCATATCTGAACTAGATCCCATATCATAGAATATTTTGGTGACAGAAGTGTTCAGAGCTCATCCTCAAGCTGAAGAAACTGTCAGCAGGGATGTTACCAGGCATGAATCATGGCTTCCTTCCAGCCATGCTTGATGACAATGTGCAGGATCTTGTCATCAGTGTATCATTTGTTCATCATTTTGATGAGTTGTTTTGTGATCTTCATGTAGATGTCTATATCTCCCTTACTCAGAACTCAGGGTCTGTTTTTCCTTCTATTCTGAGACATTGGGAAGGGGTTGATGTTTATGCAAAATTGGGAGGCATGGCAATACTTCCATTTCAGAGAAAGTATAACTGGATTCTAGCTGGATGAGGTATTCCCATTCTACTTTTTACTTTGTACCACATAATTTCTATTTGTAGCAGGATTATTTATCAAGTTATCAAAAGCTATTGATAATCCCTAAAATAAGAGTCCCAGAAATTCTCCTACTTTTGTCAGAGCCTACTCTTATAAAAATGAAAGGATAATTCTTCCTTCCTCTCCCCTCTAGAAAGTTTGGGGTCTCTTATTTTAGGGATTATCAATAGCTTTTGTATTTGCTAGTCTAAGCTGAATTTACAGTTATACAACTTTATCCAGATTTTCATGTAGAATGGAAGATAGAGTGGTGGAAGGAGGACATAGGTTAAAAGAAAGGACTTGTCCAAGTGTGGCTCAGTTGTTGGGGACTTGGGTTTCATGACACTCCACTGTGGAGAGGCAGTGGGATTTCCGATTAGGCAAATGCATTCACTGAAAAGAACTAAATCAAATATCAAGGTCTTAATGCCTTCAGCAAAAGATGTCATTGCTCATATATGTCTTAGAGGCTGTGGAGTAATTTGTCTTGGAATGGCTTGGACATATAGGCTTGACCAATGAGCATCCTAAAGGCAATCATAAGGGACTGAACATCAAAACTAAGCATTTATTAACAGTGTACATTCTGCTAAATAGGGACATGAGCTCTCATGCTAACTAAATTCTTGTCATCCTGTTAAATGGTGGCTGAGAGCCAGATTTACCTTAAGTGAAAAATGTAATATGGTTTTCTGCTCCTCATTGCTACAGAACAAGTTTACATTTTTTAATTCATCATCGCATTTAATCTTCACCACTCTTCAAAGAATGTATTGTTTATACCCACTGAGCTACAGCAAAGTTAATATGTGCTTAGTAGATATTAACACAGACAATGAAACTAGTGATAGAGAACATTCTTGTATGTGAACAGTCTTAAGGGAAAGTATTGACTTATACAACTGAAGTGTCTGGGAGTAGAGTTAGCTTTAGGCAGCAATGTTGATGCAGGACCTCAATGTATGTCATCAGGATTAGTTTTTTTTGCATATTTTGGCTCTCTGTCTTCTGTGTTGGATCCATTCTCAGGTTTCAGGTGATGGCTGGAGAGCTGTTAGCGAATTGAAAACTGTATCTTGCCAGTTCAAGTACACTGAAAATGCAGTATTTTCTTACAATAGTCCCTGAAGTTGGTACCAATTGGATCAGGTGTTTTTCCTAATAGTCATTGTGGCCAGTTTGTAAAATTCTAATTTTGGCCAAGTCTGAATAGAGGTGTGGGGAAAGTGAACTTCATAAATGTATACAACCAAGACTGAAAAATGGAGTCAGTTTCTCCAGAGGGTAATAGAAGTACATTTTATATAAAAAGTGAATGAATTAATGAATGAATGGTGACAAAATAAAACAAAAACAAAACAGATGTCCACTATACCCTCTCTTTAACCTAGCTCCTGACTTTGGCTCCACAGCCACACTAATGCCCCTTCAGTCTGTATGAAAATCTGAAAGTAGATACTTGTAGAGGCCCTGGGAGGTAGAATGAGTAATGTATTAGAGATCAGGGCAATGATCTTGAAGAGGGGGAAATATTTGGTAGACTTTTGAATTCCTATGATGAACCATCCATTCAGATGACTTCTCAATTCCTAAGTCTTCTCATTTCAGATTCCTTTCCTTCCATTCCAATATGGCTATGGCCAAAACCTAGACCTTACCACAAGGCACAGCTGTGCCTTCTGAATAATGTAGCACCATATCCCACCCTCTGACCTCAATCTCTAGCCCTTATAGCTTATGCCTTCACAGGCCAACTCACCAACCTTGCCAAGATCTTCAGTCCTTTGATCCTTCCATCAGCAACATTTGGCTACCATTTCCCCCTCCACAGTAGACTTCATGATCCATTGCTTAAGTAACATCCTAAACACTACCATTGATTTTCCTTTCATCATTCCTGCCTAGCAAAATCCCAACTCCCTGCCTTTTCCAGACCTGCCCTCTACTTTAATGGTTTAGTCCTAGTGGATAAAATCATTCAAATGAGTCTACAACTAATGAACAACTACAATATTGCTTGAAGTGTATCCATCTGTTTATTAATTCTAGGCTTGTTTTTTTATTTTTATGTATATTTATTGAGTGCCTACTAAGTGTTAGTCACTGTTAGGCTTACATCAGTGTTTCCTTAGTCAACACTAACACTCACATCTTCTTCAAAACTATGTCAGGAGCGCTTGGGTGGCATAGTCGGTTAAGTTTCATACATCAGCTCAGGTCACCATCTCACCCCTTTGTGAGTTCTAGGCCTGAGTCAGGCTCTGTGCTGACAGCTCAGAGCCTGGGACCTGCTTCAGATTCTGTCTCCCTCTCTCTCTACCCCTTCCCCGCTTGCACTGTCTCTTTCTTAAAATTAAACATCACCAAAAAAAATATTCAGATCTTCTCTATTTTTCTTAAACTTCCCTCAAACCAACTCAGAGATGCACTAATCCCCTAAACATAAGCATATGGAAATGAATACTTAAGACTCTTTGCTAGGTGAAAGAGCCTAAGTGTCCATCAACAGACGAATGGATCAAGAAGATGTGGTTTATCTATACCATGGAATACTACATGGCAATGAGAAACAATGAAATCTGGCCATGTGTAGCAACATGGATGGACCTTGAGGGTGTTATGCTGAGCGAAATAAGTCAGTCAGAGAAGGACAAATATCATGTTTGCACGTATAGGAGGATTAGGAGGAACCTGACGGAGGAACAAGGGGGAGAAGAAGGGGGAAAATGGTGGGGGAAAGGGAGAGAGGCAAACCATGAGAGACTCTTGAATGCTGACAAAAACTGAGGACTGATGGGTGTGGGGGGGAGGGGGGATGGGCATGGAGGAGGGCACTTGTGGGGATGAGCACTGAGTGTTATGTGGAAACTAACTTGACAATAAACTATTTGTAAAAAAATTTTTTTTTAAATAAAAAAAAAAAAGACTCTTTCCTAGGTGTTCTGTAACAGTGCATATACCACTAAATAGGGAAGTGAGCCCCCATGATAACTAAAACCTCAGATGAAAACAATCTCTCCCCCCTTTCTCCTTCCCCTTTCTCCCTTTTCTTTTCCCTTCCCTCCTTCCCCACTCCTCTCTCTCTCATCTCTGACATTCCCAGACTGGGAAATGTTCCTTCACCCCTCACATCACAGTTTCACACTTACCGTAATTATCCATCTTTCTCTAGAACACAGACCCTGTCTATCCTTCTACTGCTCTATTTCCAGTATCAGTGGCTTTGCATCCAGGGGGTTCCATACTCTTGGGGAACCAAAGAAGCCGAGGAAGGAACCGTGGCTGGAGGGCCCCACCCACCGTTCTGTGTGGGCCTGGCCAGGCCAGGGGCCTTGTTCTCCTCCTGCTTCCTGCAATACGTTGTGCAGCCTCACCTCAGGGAGGAGAATTTAGTCTCATTGCTTATGCGAAACAAGGTTTTGAGTCATCCTCACAGAAGGCATCTGGAGAAACGTTTGGATGTCTTCAGGGACTTTTGGACTCCTCTTGTGCTAAAGGACGCTTCCAAAGGTCCTCCTTTTTCTGTCAGTTGTGCAGGGCTTGTCCTCTAGGGTCTCTGTGACTGCTCCTCAGCCAGAGGCCTCACATTCCCATGCCCTACTAACTGGCTATGGATGCACAAGGTACTCAGAGCATCCTCAAAACTGAGCCTCATGGGGATGGGGGCCACCTCCCTGTCGATGTTCCCCGTGGTCAATGGAGCTCAACAGCATCTCCACCCTTGGAACTCCTGTGTGTGGCGGCTATACCGGACACTGGCTGCTGGGCCTGGCACTGGGCCATCTCAGATTTCAGCTCTACTGAGACATACTAATACTGACCTGATAGGGTTGTGTTGAGGCATGGCATGAACAAGACAAGTACTTTTGCACCAGCAGAGTTAAAGGTCAGGCTTAGGGCCCTGCTGCTGTTGCCACATGGAACTGTTGAGTGACCTTGTCCTGTGAGCACCTCTGAGAGGCCCAGGTCCCTAAAGACTGGACTTCAGTCTTTGATAGTATGATCGAGAATCTGAGGCGCCTGTCTCCACAAAGGTATGGATGCATTCATGATTTATTGAGAACCTACTATGGGTAAGGTCCTGTACTATATTTTATTTCAATTTGTAGTACTACCATGGAACTTCAGAAATTTATCGTCTTTCACTGAAACTGTGCAGTAGCCTCCTTACTGATCTCTTACTCCAATTTTTCACCTCTTAAATCCTTTTTTTTTTTTACCACTACCAGAACAATCTCCCTGAAACATAAGTGACAATGATACTCACTTTTCAAAACTCGTGGCTCAATATTGCAAACTCAATAAAGTATATAGTACTAACAGCACACAAGGACTTCCATTAGGTTATCTCTCTTTCTCTCTCCTTTTTCACGTTTCTCCTAGAATTTCTCTCTGTTGTGTCTTTTTTGCTTCAAAGCAGAGAATCTTGGCATCACTCCTGAAGCCCCCATGCTGATCAGTGTGTCCACTTCTTTGGTCATAATTCTTTTCCTGTCTGAATTTCCCTTTCCATTTTTCTTTCCCTGGGCACTTCCTAACTCTCTTTATAGATTCAGTTCAGGTATTAGTAGTTCCTTCAAGAAAACTCCCTGAAGTTCCAGGTTTCTTGGACCTGTCTCTCCTAATGAATAAGAGAATTAAATCACTGGAAGAATGAGAGCAAAACCCATTACCCCCACAGTACAGGTGAATACATACTATGGCTAGAGAAGGGAAAAAAGACTCTACTCCTAACAGAGGGACAAAAATCTATCCTGGGCCAAACCAACTAGATATGCTCTACTGCTGGGATGAGAGGAAAGATCTCTGAGAAAGCATTCTGCTCAAGCCACAAGCACACACTGCCTGTGTAGGCCTGAGGCTAGACAGGGACAATACAAAACCTCAAACCACCATCACCAGGCTAGCAATACTAAAAAGCGAAAGGAGTCTATTTGTGGTGGAAGGTCAAGAGTGTAGAGATAGAGTCTCTCAGAAATTCAGCTGCACAGGAAAGGCCAAAAGTTTAATGATGGACAATCAAAATTGTAAATAGCACTATAAAATTAAGTTCTCACTCTCTTTATTTACCATTACCTCATGGTAATTGTAGAGGTAATTAAGGCTGGTATTACACTGTATACATGGAACAAATAGAAAACAACTAACAAGAAGGTAAACTTAATCTCAGCTTATCAATAACTCTATTAGCTGTATCATCCAATTAAAAGATAGTAATAAAAAATTGGACCCAATGTTGGACCATACACTATCCATTAAAAAAATCTATTAAAAATTTTTAATGCTTATTTGTTTTTGAGAAAGAGAGAAACAGAGCATGAGTGGGGGAGGTACACAGAGAGAGAGGGAGACACAGAATCCAAAGCAGGCTCCAGGCTCTGAGCTGTCAGCACAGAGCCCAACGCAGGGCTCAAACCCACAAACTGTGAGATCATCAACTTAGCCAAAGTTGGGCAGTTAACCAGCTGAGCCACCCAAGCTCCCCTAAAAAAGACTGTTTTAAATATAAAGACAAAGAGTTTAAAAGTAAAATAATGGAAAAAAGAAAAATCATACTAACACTGATCAAGAGAACACTAATAATTAAGAGAGTATCAAACAAAACAGACTTCAGAAAAAGGAAATTATCAGAAAGAGGGGCATTTATGTATTATGTAAAGGGGTCATTTACCAACAAGATTATAAACACCTTAAATGTTTATGTTCCTAAAAAAATTCAAAATATGTTGCCGCCTATGAATCTGGAGTTCTCTTGTCCAGCAAGAGAGCAGATGCAGAATTGAATAAGAGAGAGGCTAATGTCTGAGAAGAGACAAGAGCCCCAAACAGGGGTTTCATCTCTGTATTAATTGAGCGCTCAAGATCCTACACATGGTGAATGTGAAGAAAACAAGATTTTATACAAGTGGGGAACATGAATAAAACATTAATCATTAACTTGTATATGTTCTGGGGGGCAAGTGGAGTTTGTGATCAGAGTACAATAGTATAATGATGAGGAAAGTAATTTCCTTCAGGTTATATAACAAATTAATCATGATCCCATTACAATAGCCCACTAGCAAAGCTTTTTTCTAACCCATTTATGTAAGTAGAACATATTTCCCCACAAAAACACATGAAACAAGAATAATTAAACTGAAAAGGGAAATATGCAGTCTATAATTATAGTTGGAGACGTTTAATGCTTTATTCTCAGTGAATAAAGTAAAAAGTAGATGTGTCCCAAGAGATTCCATCCTTAAAATATCAATGTCCAGAGCCAAAGAACAGAGGAGAGATATATCCCTGAGAAGAGGTCAGGAAAGAAAGGGGGCATCTCTGTAATTTACAAAAATAACTGTGGAGATGAATTCAGAAATCGCCTCAGCAGCCAGAGATTCCAAGAGGATGGTCAATATCGAAGGGTCGCAATTGGGAAACTTCATGAGAACCATTGTGGTGAGAAACTTCCAAAGGTAAAAAAGCATCTTGATTCTAGGAGCTCCAGTGACCAAGGAGTGCCTCTCATAGCTAAGAGTATTGGTGACTCCAACTTTAGTTCCACCATACCCTAAAGAGCAGTTTGTTAGTGAATTAAACCTCACTCAGGTTTGAAGTAGACATCCAGAGCTGGCCACACGGCTGTCCTCTTGCAGTTGGCAAGGTTCAATTGCCGCAGTTGGCTTGGCTTCTCAGATCTCATAGTCACATCCCTAGAGAGCTTCTACTGAGGCCATGGCTACTGAGCACTTGATCTGTAGCTAGTCTGACTGAGATGTATTGTAAATGT
This sequence comes from Hyaena hyaena, assembly GCF_003009895.1. Classification (NCBI taxonomy): domain Eukaryota; kingdom Metazoa; phylum Chordata; class Mammalia; order Carnivora; family Hyaenidae; genus Hyaena; species Hyaena hyaena. The sequence goes on along the minus strand of NW_024082222.1, from coordinate 29,562 downwards.
AAAGTACATACCAGGATTCAAAAACCTATTATGAAATAAATAGTGTAAAATATCTCAATATTTTATATGGACTAAATTTTGAATATGTTCAATTTCGTACATAATTAAAGTAATTTGCTTGTTTCTGACTTTTTAAAGTATAGCTACTTGAAAATAAAAAAAATCTACACATGTGGCTTCATTATGTGGCTTATGTTTTGTTTCTGTAGATTTCTGTTGCAGAGCACTGTGGTAGATCTTCTCATCTCGGAACCCTTTATCTCTGTTCCAATATGACTGTGGCCAAAACCTGGAGCTTATTACCAGGTACAACTCTACCTTCTGAAGTAATACACTCTGAAATACTATCCTCTATCTTCTTACTTCTTCAGTCTTTCTAACTTCTGTCCTCAACATGCCAGTTTTCCAACCTTGTCAGGACCTCCATTCCATTGATCCTTCTATATACTCCCTAGCCACCAGTTATCTCTTCTGTTTAATTCCTCATCGTACACAGTATAGAACATAGTCCACTGCCACCACCTCCATGGCCATTCTTTTTTGTCATTTCTATGTGGCATAATACTAATTATCTGCTTTTGTAAACTTTTCCTATAGTAAGTAGCTAATACCTATTGTATAAATATCACAAACACACACATTCACAGGTACATCGTTGAGTCCATATGCTCTCAGTCTAGAAAGAATAGCTCTGATTTGTTGGAAATGTAATCATTATACACACACACACACACACACACACATATAATGAATTCATTTTATATATATTGCATGTATATATGTATATACATGTATATTGTATGCATATGTGTATATATGTATATGATATTGTTGAAAATGTAATCATTCATTATATATGTATACACATATATGATGAATTCATTTTATATATATGTATGTGTATATATATGCATACACACACACACACGCACACACACACACTATGCCTAGGATTTCTAGACAGTATTCTAAGCATTTAGGTTACATCAGTGAACAAAACTGACAACGGTTCCTGTCTCATGTAGCTTAAATTATTTTCCTGGTCAACTCTCTTTCTGATCCTCAAAATTATTTCAGACCTTCACTTTTGTCAAGCTTCTGCACTCACAGTCTCAGGAGGTATACTACTAGGTTCCCACTCCACAAGGGAACTAGAAGCCATGATGTGGGAACTTTTCACCAACAAACACTTGCATTCCACTTTTCCTTTAGTTCCATAATAACCCTGCCAAAAGGGGGTAGTTGTCTTTACTTCCCCTATCACAGGACATTTCACAATAGGTTTTAACTTTGGGGTTAATTAATTCCCTTGGGGAAAGGATTCATTCCGACCCCACCGAATGCTTTATCCAATTTCTCAACTTAGCATCTAGTTGCTGATGCATTAACCTTTGGTGGGAGGAAAGAGCATTAGAGGGACACAAGAAAGACAGGCCTCACCTAATGTGCTCTAGGGGTCAGGGTTACCTTCAGAGGAGGGGCTTTCTTCTTGCTTCTTAGCATGTCTCCCGGGCTTCTTTTAGGTCTCTGAATTAGGAGTCCATTGCTTCAGAATAAGAAATTTAACCTCACAGCAGAGGTTATGTTAGAGTTTTCTGAATGTCTGAGTGATCTTGCAGCCATTCTGACATGTTTAACTTTGGCAGGGCCAGCATTGTTCACATAGTTAGATCTCTATAGGCCAGGACCCGCCTGGGGTCTCCTGGGAATTCCCTAGTTTCCTCATGTGACTGCGGCATCATAAAGTCCTCATAGGCTTTTCATGTGACACTCCTTCTCTCCCAGGGCTTGACAAGGTAACCACAACAATAATAGTAATAATAATAGTATATACCTCCATTTATTCAGGTTACATCATGTACTGGCTGCCTAGTCTTAAGTAAGTCATTTGACATAATTTCCAGATATCATCTGTTAAGGGAGATATATTAATGTCTACCTAATAAAATGGTTCTGAGGAATAGAATGCTTTTCCTCTTGCACCCTCATTTTCAGTTATTCGTGTTCAGTCATCCAAACAGGAGACATTGAGCCATCCAGTATTTCTCCTTCATCCTTCTCCAGATTAGTCAACAAGTTTAGCTTATTTTTTCTGATAAATATTTCTCAAATCTTTCTCTACTCAGCTCCTCATCACCTTTCAACAAAATTGCGATACTTTCTATCACAACTACCCCTCCAGCTTTGCTCCTTTTATACCCTTTACACTTTTTCTACCTGAGAAACCTATCCATGATACTCCCATGCTCAAAATATTACAATGACTCTTTTGAGTACTGACCATGTATTATTATATCTTAGACTAGACTCTGATGTTTATAACAGCAAAAAAAATAATCTTTGTCTAAAGATAATAAAAAAGCAAAATAATAAATAATAAAATAATGACAAAATTTAAAAAGCTGTCGGGGCAGGGGCACCTGTGTGGCATAGTCAGTTGAGTGTCTGACTTCAGCTCAGGTCATGATCTCATGATTCATGAGTTTGAATCCCGTTGGGTTCTATGCTGACAGCTCAGAGCCTGGAGCCTGCTTCAGATGGATTCTGTGTCTCTCTCTCTGTTCCTCCCCTGCTCACTCTCTCTCTCTTTAAAAAATAAAGATAAAAAATTTTAAAAAGCTGTCAGGGCAAATTATTTGCAAAACTAAGAGAAGAATAACTAAAATTATTTATAAGACTGAATACATTATATTGATATTCTGTGGCTTCATAAGTGTATATTTTCAATAAGTTATTCTTTTATGGCCACTATCAAAATTAATAGTGTAAAATACACAAATAAGCCAAACCAAAATATTTTACCTTTGACATCAAATTTTAGTCAATAATACATATATAAGTAAATATTATCTTTTGGCCATATCCCTTAACAAAATGAAATGTAATATTAATAGACGCTTTGTGGCATGCTTTCTCTTCTTTGTATTAGGGAATATCATCCCTAACCACCTTGTGCTTATAAGAAGAATTCAAATGAATAATAAAGTGGAATTCAACTGCTATTCTTCTGAGAGTCACAAAATTATTAACTTATTGCATGAGAATTTTCCCCTCCAATAAGGGACTGGAGTTCTAATTTCATTACTGAAATAAGATATTTCTTATTCCAACTGGCAGGGAAGATATATTACAGGAAAACAGTGAAGCTAGTTTCTGTTCTTACTACTGCTGTTTGACAGTAATGAGGATGAATATAAAGTTGCAAATAAGGTATAAATATTAGATGGGAAATAGTGATGTTACCATAATTTAGATTATCTTTCATTATTTTCAGCTCACTAACTTTTTATAGTCTATGCTTGAAATAGCATTATGCAATCTACAATATACACTAATTGAAAGCATCAGCAGTTAGCATTCTATTAACTAGTCTAACATTCAGGGATGTTCATTTTAGTTACCAGAATCCTTTTGTGTTAATACTTTTCTTATAAGTTTGTAATAATTCTTAGTTATAAGTTACACCATTCTTATTTTAGGAAGGCAGAGGGCAAAGGAGGAAGTATATGTTTGTTTTATATTTGTGGGTTTTAAAAATATAACTTATTGTCAAGTTAGCTAACATACATTGTCTACAATGTCCTCTTGGTTTGGGGGATGCATTAGCATGATTCATCACTTACATACAACTCCAGTGCTCATCCTAACAAGTGCCCTCCTCAGTGCCCCATCAGTGCTCAGAGCCCATTCCGCTCTCCCCCACCTTCCACACCACCCTCAGTCTGTTCTCTACATTTGAGTCTCTTATGGTTTGCCTCCCTCCTGATTTTAACTATCATTACATTAGTCTGAAGTGGGTTGAATCTAAGGATAGGAGCTTACTTTAGCATAATTTTAAAATAAATTTCTTTTACAGTCTTGATAACAGACTATTTCATTTTAAGTATCCCTGAATTTACTAGAAACCTCAACATAGGCTTACACTAGACTTGCCTTCCATAAATCTATGCTCTTCTTGTTTTCTCTTCTGTCATTGCTTTAAGAATGAAAATTAAGCACAGATAAACTAAATGCTATCCAATGAGATACTAGTCACCTAATAAGTTACACAAATCAAAGATAGAAGTACTTCTAAGGTGATTCAAAACACGTTTCCTTAAATAAACATCCTTTACCAGAGTCTCATTTTATTTATGTCCAGAAATAGTTAACATATGTAAAAGGTAAATAACAATACTGCAAAAGTTTCCCCTAGCATGTAGAACCCTTTTGTGTCACATTACAAAGTAAAAGAACCAATAGTCTATCCCAAAAACCCAACACATGTTATCTTCCAATCTTCACAAAATATGGGAGAGTCCAACCTATTCCATAACCAAACTGTCAGCCTTTTATCAAATGATCAACACACCTTACCTCTGATCAGGATATACTTTTCGATCCCTAGACTAATACCTTCATGATTCTGCATTTAATCAGTGTTACCTGTGGTTATATCAAGACCCAATTTCTAATTATCATGTCCCCTTATTCTTTGAAATGTTATTCCCTTACCCTCAGTCTTATAGATATTAGTTTTGCAGGCATTATTGAGATTGTTGCTTTTTTCCAGGTCTTTTGTTTTATTAATTTTATTCTTCCTTTTTTTCTCAACTCATGCATTCTTTTTATTCCTTTTCGTTTACATGTTCATGCCACTTTCCTAATTGGATAACTCCCATTTTAGGCAAAATGTCCCACAGATTTCACACAAAGAACAAGTCAACTATCCTTATGGAAAGCTCTCCTGAGTAATCAAAGATAGCCTCATTCTGATAGGTTGTCTATGGTTATCTGAGAGGTACAGGATCTGCTAGAGGGATTCTGTAATCACTTGAATGTCTCTTATGATTACTCTTAAGATTCAGGTAACTGTATTTTGGGGAAGAAGTCAAGTTAACTCTTGGCTTCCATTCACCAAGTATATCTCACAGGTGCATATGGTGCTCTGGAAAAGGAATTGTTGTTAAAATTGTCTGGGGCCTTCAAGAAGGGCCTGTGGCAATCACTGAACACAGACTGATAGTACTTCCATTGTGGCCCCAGTTCAGTTAAATAATTCACTCTAGTCCTTGGTTTTGGAGGAACTATGAGAATACAGAAGTCCAATTTACCCTGTTTTTCTACCCCCATGGCATTATAAAATGGCTGAGCAATGACTGTGAATGGAGTGGGGAAGACATCCAGAAGTGTTTATAGATATTTGCATAGAAAGTGGAGGTACTCTACCATCAACTGCTACTTCTAGTAGATATCTTGGCAAGGTTAATAAGAACAGTAAGAACAGTATGAGAGAGATTTGGCAGACTCAACAGTGAGCTAGATTTATGCTGTTTGCACCTGTGTCTCACCAGGTGGGGTTCACATCCATATATTTTTCTTCTTACCTTGCCTAGTCCTTGCTCTAGGTTGGACAGGCCCATTGGAGCACAGGGAAAAAGGCAGGTGTGTTCAACTCCCCCTACTCTCTGCAGATGGGCTCTAGCCCATCTTACCCTTACCCTGGAATTTATTGTAGTAATAGAAATGCAGTCACCCTTTATCCAAGTGAGGGCCAGGAGGCCAAAGTTCCCTTTGGTAACTATCTAAGGTAAGCTGGATCCACTGCCCAACCACATTCATTTTCATCCTAGGCCTCAGTTATCCTTTTCCTCACAGAGGACACTAATAACAAGGAACTAGTCTTGCCCACTTTGACCCTTCTGCTCCTCCCCACCCCCCAAGGTTCTGATTCCATATTTCCTCTGTTTAAAAACTACCTCTGGACAGTTGTATTGTTTTGGTTCAGTGTTTCCATTCTTAGACATTCATTATTACTACTGTAATTAACTCCCAATGTTCATCCTCATTGCCTCCTTCGGTGCTGCCCACATTCCCCTCCTCCAAGATGCTCTTAAAGGAAGGTGCCTGGAACAAGGCAAGCTGGGTTATCAACCACCTCAGTCTCAGGGAATGTGGGGCCATCCCTCTAGGATAATGCAGAAGAGTGAAGGGGGGCCCCGTATTGACTGTTGTGGCTGTAGGGGCCACTTTCTTCCCCTGTTCTGCCAGTGAGGAAGCAGTCATTATTCTTCCCAGCCTGTGGCTCTCCTATCTAGGTTCCCATTTGCAGTTACTTGAATACAAAAAATATCCTTTTCTAGGAAAAAAAAAAAAAGGTATTTGCAACAGTTGCAGATCACTGCACCAGTGTGTTTTCCTAAATGAGGAAGGCTACAGGAGTGATTCCGAAATGCCAAGATGACTGAAGTCTTTTCCTAGCCTGTACTTTCAAGGCTCTAAAATATTCTTTCCTCAGGCACCAACATTGTTATTTCACCACTGTGACAACATTCAGGTGTCCTATTCTGGCCCAATAATCTCTTACTAAAACCCAGCTCATCTATTAGACTTCAGTTTCAATCAAGATTAGTTTGTTTAGGAAACAGACAGAAACCACTTATGTCCCTCACTTTGGCCCATATGCTACACTATAAAGGGAATAGACAAGGAATATATTCAACCAATGGTCACTGCCCAAAAGACCTGTAACCATATTGATCTAACAAGAGAATCTTGGTGGCTGAATCAGAATCAAGTTTGAATTACTAGGCCTCTTGTGGCAAGGCCTTCACATGGAGGGTGTGCTAACCAGGCTAGCCTAGGGCTGCTGTTAGGGAAAATAAAATAATTGCCATACCCAAGAATGACCAGAGAGAATTCCCACACTCTCAAAATAGGTCTATACAACCCTACCCCATTTATTCAGACCATTGTCCAGGAAGTGGTTACAAGGAGATAATTCCATTTTGAGGTTAGTTACATTGAGTGACCAAACTGCCTTAGTAAGAAGGCAGCAGAGCCAGAAATCTTTGAGTCAATTTTTAAGGAGGCTATTCCAACAATTAACAGCATGAGATGACAGGGAGTATTGAAAGTCTATCAAACAGTTTGGTTATCAATTGCCAGATTGCAAATAGTTCAGAAAAATTAAAACATGACACATATTGGTTTCAAGGACCACGGGAGTCAGCTGGAACAGTCTAGAAGGACAATGCTGTAAGCTAAAAAAGACAAAACAGAGGTAAAGAACCACGGATAACCAAGGGATGAGTGGTGTCAAAGATCCATGTAATCAAACCGTCAGGAGTGGGTGGGGACAATCTTCTGTGCCATATGACCTCCCTCAATGAGAGACAAATAGATCAAATTTTGGCAGGAGTCACAAGTATGCATATAGTGGTAGCTTCTGTATCAGAGACACAAGAGTTTTTGATGTGCCTATTCTATTCTGGTTGCAGATATTTTGCCATGTCCAGTACTATGATGGATCTAGATAGCAGCAGTGGGGATCTGAATGATCTAAGTTCAATCAACAAATTGATTCCAGACAGTTTCACTAGAAAAGAGGCCCTTACCATAGCATTTACACAAATAATCCAGTTAATCAGCAATCATTACTTGTTTCCTCAGTTCATGGCCCCCAAATGGGTATCTTTATTCTACTAGTCTGTAGTTTTCCAAGTGGCAGACCAAACAGCTAGGATCAGTAAAAACATAACAAGGTTTATTAAGGAGAACATTAATGAGAACCATGAGAATGACTTTCAGTACCGCCCATTAAGTGGGGTAGTCATGACCATTTTTGATTCTATGTAATCAGCACTGTTGTTGAATGCCTGCCCAACCCAGAAGATATCATCAGCTTCCTGCTTAAACCATTAGAGAGTCAGTGTCAGGCATTTAAGGGAACCTCTGTGAATCTGAGATTGCAGCTGTGGTTCACATATGAAAGTGGGGGACAAGGTTTCCACTGAAAGGTTACCTGCCACTTGTTCATGTAAACTTGATATATGATTGGAGTCAGACTAGTAGTATTCTAGAACGTGCTAGTGCCATAATATCAAGATTCTTTTCATCTTGTTAGTCACTGAACTGACAACCTAAAAATGTATTATCAGATCAAAGAGTTATAAGGTCTTCACGGGCCAGGCATTCAGTTTTAACAAGAACCTAGAAGCAAGTTATAGCTTGTCGAGGAGATGAGTCCAAAACTTCAAGAAGTATTTACAGGTGTAAGTTGCTTTCTTTGCCAGAGACTCTAACTAGAGAAATCAACAGTCTCAGAGACTTGTAGTTCAAAAGGGTCATGAGAGCTATAGATCCCCAAGGATCCTACCACTTCTCTCCATCCATTTCTTTCCAAGTGGGAGAATCCAATTTGGCACTTGTGGGACAGAGCAGTAAACCATATAATACTTCATTTCCTACTTTCCAGATGTAGAAACAACAACAATATGCTGCATCAGCCCAAAGAACCGCTCTTACAAAGTTACTTTCCTTCCCTCCCCACTTCCTGTCCAAATCCCATTAGTTGAACCCAGGAACTCCATCCTTTCACTGAAATGGATAGTATGCTGACTTGGTTATAAAAGTGGTGGATAACAGAGTAATACAAGTTTGAATAACCTCATATCCCTGAAATTTCCCAGTATACTCAAATAGGTACATATGGACTATGAGGATCGGGAGGCATCAGATGATTAAGGGTGATTAACTACACTTAATCAACGTTTTCCTAGCAGATGAGGTAAAGATAGAGAAAGGAATTGGAGGTGGGGAATGGATACAGCATTTTTTTTCCTTTTTTAAAAATTCTTTAAAATTTATTTCTGAGAGAGAGAGAGAGAGAGCTATGAGTAGGAGAGGGTCAGAGAGAGAGGGAGATACAGAATCAAACCCACGGAACCGTGAGATCATGACCTGAGCCGAAGTCGGACGCTTAACCGACTGAGCCACCCAAGCGCCCCAGGACACAGCATTTTTAACAACTCTTCCAAACTGTCTGACTGTAAAAGCAGGAGAGGTAGGGGAGGCAACTGACAGGGCATGGTGCCAAAAAAAGTGTTTTTGTTTAACATGGAAAGCACACGTTTAGAAGATGATATAAAGAAATTTAATAATACAAGATTTGTTCACTATTGTGTAATGGTATACTAGGGATTCTGGCATAAACTGGGTTCTAGATTCAAAAACCAAATAAATAACAATCAAATGATCTCACATATGTTACCTATTTATATGACATCAAAAATGTAGTTCCTAGAATTTGATTTACGTTTTTATTTATTGTAAAATAGAAAGCTGCAATATGATTTTGACTAGCTAGACAGCTGCTTTAAAGTACCCAAATTTAAGCATGAATTTACATTACATATTCATTCACTAGAGAAAGTGCTAAAAAGAGAGAGAAAAGACCAGAAGGAAGGAAGGGAAGAAAGAGAAAAAAAAAAAGAAATAGGTTTATGAAAAATTATTTAACTTAAAACATTCTCATTTGCAATAATTTTATTTATGCATATCAACTTGCAAAGGTAAGCGAACTGAATGAAGAATAAAATAAAAAGAGAAAGGGCAAAAGATGGATTGATCTATTTTTATTGCTTGCTTAGAATATGAGAAAAAGCATGAAGGTAAAAGCTAATGAAGTCCTCAGATTACTTCCACCCCTTTGGAAAATTTGGTGCAACAGAAGAGAACAAAGAAAAAATTGTGTACATAGCATGAATTTTGACTTTATGAATAAAAGTCTATTAGCTACAGATGCTATGTCAGAAATAGCTGTATAGGTATATTCAAGAGAAATGAACTATGTTCACATAAAACGAAATGGTGAATAGTGTTTTTCTAAATGTGAAACCATGCAGAACCCTGCTTTGCAATACCAGGAAATCTGCAAGAGGAGTGCTGAGATCAATGTCATTATCCAGAAGGCATTACTGAAATAGATTTTAAATCCTTTGATGTAATTGCTTGCTGAGTTTGCCATTACAGCAGCTCTATCTTTTAGACTGATTGAGGGCCTTTAACAGCTCAAATTTTACTGAGACTGCCAAGATATTCATGTTAGAATCTTAAAGTTGGACAGATGTTTGATGTTTAATTTAACTAATATGGCACACCATGAGTCAACAAAACACATTTTGTGTTAATGCCAAAAAAAAAAAAAAAAAAAAAGGTGAGGGACAGAAATACATGCAGAGTTAATCTTCCTGTTTCAGCAGACAAGCCTTTGCTCTTGGACTTATTAACATGAATTCTGATTTAAAAACCCTATGGCATTTTTTTCCTGCCCCTTGAGAAAAGCAGTCTTGATTCCACTGGAGCATTTAGAACCAGAACTCAATGAATAAATTAACAGTGCATAAAATCCTCAAGTAAAGTGTAAGGAGCAATGAGGTGAATAATTCTTTTTATTGCAGACAGTCCCTATTTTCCATGATTCCTTGAAAAATTCTTATTCTTTGTGATACTTTTCTTTTTCCACAACTACTTAAGATAGACAATAATGTACCTGATTAGATGGCCTTTAAATTTTTCTCTTGTTGAAGAAAGGCTAATTTGACCAAAAGTGAAGAATTTCATTCATGATGTTTTTAGTACTGATTGTGTCTTAAAAAAAAATTAATACCACCTAGTGGAAGACATTTTTAATAAATAAATAAATAAATTTTATTACTATTATTATTTAAGTAAATTTACTTATGTTTATTTATTTATAAAATGGTAGCTATATGTTCTGTTCAAGAAATATGGCTAATATTATTAGCTTTCCTAATTAATATCATTTTGCTAACATCATTTTGAGGGAAAAATACAGAGATTATTTTTTCAATGTGTTTTTACTAAATCAATAATTTCACTGTCTTTGTCCTTTTTGTCTTAAATTTTATAGCGAATAATAATAATAGCATAGTGGTTGTGTTGGTAAGGATAGTAGTAGTGGTTCAGTAATTAGTAAAAGGAAAAGAAAGAATTTGGAAACGATGATAATGGCATTGACCAACAAATAGTAGAATCATATGCTACAGCTTTTGGTATAGTTTTATTATTATTATATTTTTACTTTCATGACAACTTCATGAGAACGATAGAGGAACTATCATTATTTTCATTGTATAAATAAGGAAACTAAGGCCCAGAAAATTTTACTTACTTTTTAAACAATATTTGACTGCTCAGCTATCTGGATCTAGGTCATCTGTCTCCAAATCTAATTATGTGTATGCTAGGGTGATGCATTTTCACTGGTCAGAAATAATAATTAACCATTGTTAATAATGTATTAATCTTATCAAGAGCATTTTCAAATCAATATCAATATTTAAATTAAATTGATATTTAAATTAAATATTAAATATCAATTTAATTTAAATTGAAATTTCATTCTAGTTTCTCTATTTACTTTTTTTAAACTTTATTTACTATTGTTAAGATTCAACATGCTTAGACTGGCTGGCTTACATGCTCACTCATTCATTCAAGCCTGTAAGTAAAGCAAATACTATTTGAAACTAAAAGAATAAACATTTTACCTTCTTCATATAGCTAACTCTGACTCATTTTTCATGTCTCATTCTAGCTCCTCCCTATGGGATCCCTAACTATAGTCAGGGGTCCTCTAGACCATCCTTTGGTCAATGCTTCTCTAGAAGGACTCACATAACTCAGAAAAGTCATGGTTATGGTTTATCAGTGTGAAAGGAAAATGATTAAAATCAGCAAAGATAAAAGCATATAAGGTAGAGTCTAGAAGAACCAGCTTCTAGTTGTCTTCTCCCAGTGGAAGCTTATGGGCAGTACTTAATTCTCCTAGAAACAATACGTGACAGCATGCATAAAGTGTTAACACCTAGAGAGTTTCTCTAGAGCCTTGATGTCTACAGACTTTATTGGTTGGTCACGTTGGCTGGGAGAGCTCACATGGGTGACTCTTTGTTTCTTAGTCTCTAGCTTCACTACTGGCCAAATGATACTGTGTGGCCCAAGTCTCCCACCATAAATTATATTGTTACCATAAACTATCTGACATGGTGCAAATATCTAGGTAAACAAAGGCACCATTATCAGGCAGAAAATTCCAAGGCTTAGAGGTGATGTCCCAGTAGATGATCAGGAGCCAGACTTTTGGGAACGTGCAGATTTGGATGACCCAGAGCGGCTGAGTTAGCTCCTACCCAAATTAGCACTCATTACTTTTCCAATTATTTTTTCAAGATCTATCTCCCATTCTAATTATCAATACCACAATGGCAGAGATTATAAAAATTTCTCCATCTTTGCTTGACAAAATACATATAAGTTTCAAGTACTGGAAAATTAGTGATTAAAGGAAGGGAACATGAAAAATTATTTGAATAGGATAAAATAGGAAAAAATAAAGAATGGGATCATTACTTAGTTTAAGTGTGCTTTTGTTGGGATTCTTTTGGGATAATAGATATTTTTTATGTTTGAACCCAACATTTCCTAAATCCATTACAATTCTCTAAATTCCACTTAAATCCTGACTATTTCCTTTTTTGATCACTTCTCTATATCCATAGAACATTATACATGGCTAAAAGAAACCATTTGACACTTTTAACATTCTGCCTGGAAATATCCTTAGCTAAATCTACCATTTTAACAGGTATACACGAAAGTCTTGGATTGCGAATAACTTGCTCTGTGAGTATTCTACAAGACAAGCAAATATTTCTAACAAATTTTAACTTGATAAACAAGTGGTGTCCTATAATATGAGTATACAAGTAGTACATGATGTCAAATGTCACATGATCACAACTGAGCCAATGGTTCTTGAAATTCACTTTGATATACAAGCACTTTGGGTTAAAAGCACGTTTCCAGTGAGAATTATGCTTGCAAACCAAGGTTTTGCTGTATATTTTTCAACATTACAATAGTTTGTCAAACTTTCAGGCACTACATAATATGGACCCCCCTCCTCCAGTGTCTACTTAACAAACTCTTACTGTTCTCCACCCTTTGCTCCTTGAGACACTTGCAATTTCTGCTCTCTTCCCTATCCCCCCAAATGTCAAATGTTACAGTTTTTATGTCATCCCTTAAATTTCTGTTCAGATTAGCCTTTACTGCATAAGAAGCTAGCCCAAGACTTAGTGACCTAAAAAAAATTCATTATTTCTCATAGTTCTGTGGGTTGACTGCACTTGGTTGAGAGCTATAAACTTGGAATTTCTTATGAGGTTGTAGGAAGACAGCAACTGGGGCTGCAGCCATCTGAAGTCTGCCTAGGCTTAATGTCTAAGATTTCTCACTTATGTGACTGGCAATTAATGCTGGCTATAAGATGGAAGGTAATTTGGGCTGTGTTACAGATTGAGTGTCTGTGTCCCTATATTTCTTCATTTGTTGAAGCCCTAATTCCTAAGTTCATGGGTTTTGGAGATGAGGCTTTTAGGAAATAATTTCAGTTAGAAAATGTTGTGAAATTAGGGCTGTAGATGGATAGCATTGGTACCTTATAAGAAGAGACACCAGAGAGCTTATTCTCTCTCTCTCTTTCTCTCCACCATGTGTGGAAACAGTGAGAAGATGGCTATTTGCATGCCAGGAAAAGGGTCTTCACCAGAACCTGAAAAGGCTGGCTTTGGACTTCCAGCTTCCAGAATTTGGACTTTCAGCTTCTAGAACTGTAATAAAGTAATTTTCTTTTGTTTAAGTTAACCAGTATATGGTATTTTGTTAATGCAGCCTGAGCAGACTAATACAGGCTGTTACTTGGAACCCCTACATATGGACTGTCCTTGTGACATGGACTTTTCTGGGAAGTATTCCCAGAATACTTCCTGGGATCCCTAAGGAAGCATCCCAAGAGCAAGCATTCCAAAAAGCTCAGAGAATAATTATAAGGCTTTTTATAATCTAGTCACAGAAGTCCCATCCCAGAGTCCTTAAATGGATGTGGGAATTAAATACCCCATATGAGTGAAATCATAGGGTATTTATCTTTCTCCAACACATTTCAGTAAGCCTTATACTCTCTAGATCATATTTTTTTGCAAATGTCAAGATTTTGTTCTTCTTTATGGCTGAATAATATTCCATATATATATGTGTATATATATATATATATATATACACACAACATATACATATGTTATATATATATATACACAACATATACATATGTTATATATATATATACAACATATACATATTATATATATATATCATATGTATAAGGGAAAAACCTTTCCATGCCAGTGCTTCAGTGTATAATCGATCAATTTACTTTCAAAAATAATTAAAATTGTTGATATATGTGACAAGGATTTGATTCATGAGTGTAGTGTTTTCATATCCAAATATGGCCATCATCACTTTCTTCACTTTATACCCATACTACAATCCTCTAACAAGAAGAGGAATTTAATTTCTCTCCCCTTGACTCTTGATTAGTCTTACTGATTTGTTGACCCATGCAATAAGGCAGAAGTAATGTTCTGAGAATCCTGTGAAGATTCTGACTGGGTTTCTTAGAATACTCATTTTGTGTGGACTCCCTCTGGGAACTGAGCTTCCCTGTTCAGAAAAGCCCAATAACATGGAAAGTCTACATATCTACATAAGTGTTCCAGTCATCAGTTTCAACAGAGCTTGTGGTCAACAGCCATATCAATTGCCTGCCATGTGAATGAGCCGTGTGAATGAGCCATCTTGGATGGCCATCCCAGCCAAGCTTCCACCTAACTGCAGTCACATGAACTACCAAGAGAGAACAAACTGGCTTATGCCAGACAGCTCACAGTACTGAGGTAGACACTCATATTTTTTTAAGATATTATGTTTTGGAATTATTTGTTACAAAGCAATAATGAAACAGTAAAATGGGCTTACGATTGACTCTATGCCAACGTTATACATTACATTTTTGTAAACAGATGCCAGATATTATTTCTAAGTATGTGAAAGCAAAACATTTTCACTAGTGTATTCTTCATAAAATCCTAACCATTCCTGATGGGAGAAAGAATCTACCTGATTAACTGGCTCAAGAGAGAAAATTTTGGAAACTAGTCAACTTACGGAGGAACATTTTCTAAAATAAGCAATTCAATATTATTTTATTTAAATTAACAAATGGTTTATTTTTAACATCTATAGCTAATTATACCCAGTGTAGTTGCAAATCATGCTCTTGCACAGTGGGTAATAGCCACCTTATGGAATCAGAATTTGAATCTCTGCCAGGCCACTTACAGTCTGCATGAACTCGGGAATTAACATTTAGCCTTGTTTTCTCATCTCTGAAATGAGTATTATGATGACACATTACTCACAGGATATTAGTGAACTGTAAATGAGACCATACATATGAAACAGGTAGCATGTTGCTTAGCACACAATAAGCACTAATAAAATGTTATTGTTAGTCTCTAGCATATTCATAAGTAAGGAAATTTCAAAAATACATAATTAAAATACCTTTCAATACAAGGTGTAAGAATAGTGTTCACTATTGTTTATCTGCTAGTGATCTTTCAGAGTTGATAAATTATTATTACTGTGTGTGTGTGTGTGTGTGTGTGTGTTGTCAGGGAAAGGAAAATTGTGTCTCTGATGCACAAAGTTTACTAAATCCAATTTATCAAATCTATTACTGTTGGGTAATGAGTATTGAATATTAAGTATTAATGTCAAGCCTACTGACACAGGATAGAATTATTTGTTGGTATCCACAGCACAGACACAGTCAAGTTCAGACCTACTTATAACTTATTTCTTTGAAATGGGATTTTAATATCAAATTATTTTCCAGAATTAGGAGGAAAATGTTTTTCTAGTGTAGTTCTATGACTAAATTGTTTTATTTAGAGTAAGAAATAAATTAAATAAATGTAAGAACCTCATTTTTATTTATTTTTTAATTTTTTATGTTTATTTATTTTTGAGATAGAGAGAGAGAAATGAGGAGGGGCAGAGAGAGGGATTCACAGAATCCAAAGCAGGCTTCAGACTCTGAGCTGTCAGCACAGAGCCCAACACGGGGCTTAAACTCACAGAGGGCAAGATCATGACCTGATGCTTAACTGACTGAGCCACCCAGGTGCCCCAAGAACCTCACTTTTTTAATTTAACTTTCCAGAAAATATTTATTTTGTGTCAATATTAGAAAATATTATAATGTCATTCAAACATAACTGAAAGGACTTTTTCTAAATTCAAAAATATATGTTTAAGAAAATTCTTATACCAGAGCTTTCTGCATTATTTGTAAAGTATGCCTTCTGTTCACATGTACATCCTCTGAAATTTTAAAAGTTTGAATTCTTAAGCACAAATATTAGATATAAATTGTTTACTTCCATGTACATGACTTAAGCCAGCTCATATTATCTTCAATATCTGTCTTTAATTTACTCATAATAGCACTTTATATTTGCTTTTATTTTTCCCTGCTCTGGACTGAGCAGAGGAAATAGTACTCTGGACAATAAGGTAGTTACACTTACTTACAAAGATTGGACAGTAGCAAATATTGGGAAGGCTGTTATTGCAAAAAACTCCTAACTGGTCTCTCTGCTTACATTCTTGGCTCTTCAATCAATTCTCAACACAACAGTCAGAATGATCTTGTAAAAACAAAAGTGAGGTCTTGCCATTAATATGACACATCCAAATAGCTTTCCATCTCACTCAAAATAGGAGCCAAAATTATCACAACGGCCTAAGACCCCATATTAGCAACCAGCTACCCCTTAGTCCACTACTTTTATATTTTTATCTCCTACTGTTGTCTTCTACACTCACTCCACTCAAGCTTAATTTTTCATTTAATTCACCAGACACACTCATTGCCTTTGCACTTGCTGTTCCCTCTGCCTAAAATGTTCTTCATTCATTCATTCATCTTCTCATTTAATTATGTTTATTTTTCACCTTTCTATGAGATAAGCACTTTCTAGGAGCTGTAGTGAAAAAGACATTCCAGAATCACATCCTCATTAAGTTTCTATAAAGTAGGGTCAATACTATAGAGGTATATATCCAGAGAACTATAAGTACTAAGGAGAAAAAATAAAGAAGAGATGGAGGGCATATAATATAGGTGATGAGGACTTGAAAAGCTAAACAAAGTGACCAACTTCTAAAGTGAATTAAATGTTATAATTGTAATGAAGCTTTTACTAACTACACTATTTAATATTGCAACACTATTCCCCTAAATTTATTTTCTCTACACCTACTATTACTATCTAAAATATTTTTATATTTTAGCTAGTGTTTTTTTCTCTAATTCTAGTTACTGGAATATAACTTCTATGTGGAGGGATTTTTGACTCTTTTGTTCACTGTTACATACCTACAATCTAAAACAATGCCTAGCATTGGGGCGCCTGGGTAGCTTAGTCGGTTAAGCGTCCGACTTTCGCTTAGGTCATGATCTCACGGTTCGTGGGTTCGAGCCCCGCGTCGGGCTCTGTGCTGACTGCCAGCTCAGAGCCTGGAGCCTGTTTCAGTCTGTGACTCCCTCTCTCTCTGACCCTCCCCTGCTCACACGTTCTCTCTCTCTCTCCTAAAAAAATAAATAAAACATTAAAAAAATAAATAAATAAAACAATGCCTAGCACATGATAAACATTCAACAAATATTTCTTTTTAAAAAAAATGTTTTATTTATTTCTGAGAGACAGAGAGAGACAGCGTGAGCAGGGGAGGGTCACAGACAGACGGAGACACAGAATCCGAAGCAGGTTCCAGGTTTTGAGCCAGCTGTCAGCACAGAGCCTGAGCAGGGCTCCAACTTACGAGCTGTGAGATCATGACCTGAGCCAAAGTCAGATGCCCAACCAACTGCACCACCCAGATGCCCCAATAAATATTTCATTAATGGATGGATGACCAAAGTAAGGAAGTGTTGTAAGAACTGAGGAGACAATGGCAACATCAGACCACCTAGGCCAATTGGATTGATGACAGCAAGTAAAAAACAATTAATAAGGAAAGATGACATAATAAACAATGTGGTCATAGAGAGCCAAGGCCAGACTATCATAGGGAGATCTATGGCTTTCTGTGCATGAATTACCTTCTCCTTTTACCCACTGTTCTTTAAAGTTATTTTCCCCATGGTATTCCAGGAATACTCATAGTAAACAAACACCACAGTCACTTAAGATATTAAAATGTCATTCACACCTAAGATTACCATTGACACAGTTAGAGAAAGCATAACTGACAAAGAGCCATAACAATTAAGATACATGTGTGGCTCAGTCACCTGTGCATCAACTTCAGCTCAGGTCATGATCTCATGATTTGTGGGTTCGAGCCCCACATTGGGTTCTGGTGCTAACAGCACAGAGCCTGGAGTCGGCTTCAGTTTCTGTGTCTCCCTCTCTGCCCTCCCCCCACTTGCTCTCTGATTCTCTCTCAAAAATAAATAAACATTAAAAAAAAAAAAAAAAAGAAAAGGTACATGAAGGACAGTATGGTCTTTCCTAAAGTTCCTGGTTCAGATAACAGAAGCAGTGTTCCTGATCAGGTGACAGAGATATCCACTTGAATTGTAATGTAGATTGAATCCTCATCTTGTTTTCAAGGTAAGACATGTCAAATCAGAGACCAAAATTTCTATTTCTCTGTATTTTGAGTACTTACTTTTCATTCCATTAGTTCCTTAAAATTAATTTAGAGTGCTATATAGTCAGAACATTTTCATACATATAAAGTAAGTCTAGAAACATTTTAGAATAACATTTAGGGTCATAGTTATAGGGAGAGTTTAATTTTAAATTTCAAGTTTCTTCTTTTAAGCCTATCATAGTTATTTTAACAATTAATTAAAATATTATTCTTCTAGGGGCGCCTGGGTGGCTTAGTCGGTTAAGCGTCCGACTTTTGCTTAGGTCACGATCTCGCAGTTCGTGGGTTCGATCCCCACTTCGGGCTCTGTGCTGACTGCCAGCTCAGAGCCTGGAGCCTATTTCAGAGTCTGTATCTCCCTCTCTCTGACCCTCCCCTGCTCACGCTGTCTCTCTCTCTCTCCTAGAAATAAATAAAAATATTAAAAAAAAATATTATTCTTCTAATGTGCAAAATAATTCAGATATTCTCAAACATATCAAAATAATACATTTATAGTAAGGTTCACTCAGGAAAAATTTATTAAGCATTTAAAATGTTTAAAGAACAAAAATACATTTAGAATTCTCTGAAAGTAAAAAAAATTTTCAATTTTTTTTCACATTTTAGGAAATATGTTAAGGCAGACCACACTGTGTTTCACTGTTCATTATCAAATCAACAACTTAATTACCTTTTTGTATCATTTCTTCTGCCCAACCCAGGAGAGAAACCAAGAATTACATTTCCCAGAATCCTTTTCTCCACGTGGTTTAAGGTTAGAGCCAGTCAAGAAGAGACATGGGATTTGGAAAAGAGCAGGAGAAGCCATTAATCTCTGGAGGAAGTTGCTAGCTAATGAGTGGACAACTAATATATGAAATAACTCTCAACTGAGCTTCTTGAGAATCACTCACATTCATGTGGCAGACTGAGACAGTCTTCCCTAACCTTCATATCCCAGCAATTTCAATGGTGATATAAGCCTATAACTTTTATATTAACACCCTTCATGATTAAATACTTAAATGCATAGAGTGACATTTGTTTCACTAACTTAAAGTTATATATATATAACACTAAAGTTATATATATATATATAACACTAAAGTTATATATATATATATAACTTTATGTACATATATAGATATAGGTAATTCTAAGGGAAGATATCTAGCACTAAATTCTGTATTTACCTGTTACAATGTTACATACCAATATCATACCAATAACAATTTGCATAGCAATAGAATATTTAGTTAAAATGCCTTATTGACCAAAATGTTATTAATTCTTAAGTTCCAGTTAGATCTAATGAAGTTGTATATATTAAAATTCTACAAAAATACAATTAGGAAGGTCATGGTTAAACTTTTCCCCCTCTTCTAAATGAGCATAAAATTGGACGAAGTACAGTTCCACTGGCAAGTGTTTTTAGGCACCGGAAAACAAGCAATGATGAAGTGTGATCCTTGAAAGAAAGGACACTGAGTAAATTAGGCTTGTTAGGCCTGTTTTCCCAGACTTTCTGCCAGGGGAACTTTCTAGACCATAGCCCAGAGAAGTGGAACTCAAACAAAGCAAGTCAACTCATTAAGCTAAAAAGACAAATATGAGTGCTCAGACTGTGGAGGATGAAATTTGTGGAGAAACGTGGGTAAAAGGCAAGTCTAGAAAAAAGATACTGAGAACACTGTGAGGTGTTTCCTCACAAGTTTTTGACTAAAGGCTGTGCTATACAAGTCCTTTGTCAGGACTAATGTGTATCTATGTGAGGTGATGGGTATTGACTAAATGTATTGTGATAATCATATCATGATATATACATATGTCAAATAATTATGTTATATGGCTTAAATTTATACAATGTTGTATAGCAATTATATCTTAATAAAACCAGGAAGTATTTTTTAAAAATACAGACTATGCCAAGATTTGATGACAAGGCTGATAGCTAATAAGAGATAGCATAAGAGAGATTATGCAGAAGGAGACTGCTTAGAAACTTCATAGTGAATCTCATGCATTCAGCTGATACCCCCCCAAAAAGACCATGCCTTAGCAGTAACAGCTATGACCTAAACTAAAAGAACAAAAATTAAAGAAAACACAAAGAAAATAGAAAAGAAGCCAAGCCTGACAAGATTAAAATTATCCAACAGTAATTTAACCGCTTTCCAGGAAATAAATAAATAAATAACACACCATATAGAGGACAACTATTTAATCCAGACCTATTATAATAAATCATGCATAATATCCACCAAATAATTTAAAATTACCACACATATGAAGAAACATGCCACTGTGAGCCACAACAAGGAAATAAGCAATCAGTAGAAACAGAGGATGCTTATATCACAATTCAGAGAAAGACTATAAAAGAGCTTTTATAAATATGTTCAATGCTTCAAAGTAAAAGATGGATGTAATTTCTGAACAAAAGAAATGCAGAAGAGAAATGTAATCCATAAAAGGATCAAGTAGAAATTATAGAGCTGAAAATTACCTTAGCTGATATAACACATTCACTTTGTGTGCTTAAGAACAGATTAAAGATGGGGCACCTGGGTTGCTCAGTTGGTTAAGCGTCCGACTTCGGCTCAGATCATGATCTTATGGGTTAAAGCCCTGCATTGAACTCTCTGCTAACATCTAGCTCAGAGCCTGGAGGCTGTTTCAGATTCTGTGTCTCCCTCTCTCTCTGACCCTCCCCTGCTCATGCTCTCTCTCTCAGAAATAATAAATAAATAAATAGATAGATAAATAACTTTTTAAAAACATTAAAAAAAAAGAACAGAATAGAGATACATAAGGACAGGATAACAAACTTGAAGACAAATCTACTACAAATTATCCAATCTGAAAATCAGAAAGGAAAGATAACTGTAAAGAATGAGGAGAGTTAAGAAATATTAAGCAGTCTGGGGCGCCTGGGTGGCTCAGTTGGTTAGGCGACTGACTTCGGCTCAGGTCATGATCTCACGGTTCATGGTTTCGAGCCCCGCGTCCCGCATCGGGCTCTGTGCTGACAGCCAGCTCTGAGCCTGGAGCCTGTTTCAGATTCTGTGTCTCCCTCTCTCTCTGACCCTCGCCTGCTCACGCTGTCTCTCTCTCTCAGAAATAAATAAAAAACATTAAAAAAAAGAAATATTAAGCAGTCTAATATATGTATAACTGGATTCCCAGAACTAGAGAAAGCTACTAGAAAAGAAAAATATTTATTAAAGAAATCATGGTTGAAAATATTTGCAAATTTTATGAAAACCATAATCTTATTATAGATTCTAAAAGCTCAACAAACACCATACAGAATAAATACAAAGATTTTTTTTCAGTAATAAGTAACTCTTACTTATTTGTCAAAAACCATTTCACTGTTTATGTTTATACTTATTTCTGGTTCCCTTGTCTTTCCTTATGCCAATACCATACTTTCTTGAATACCACAGGTTTACAGTAAGCTATGAATTTATATAGTGCAAATCCTCAATTTTGCCTTACATTTTCAAGGTTACCTTAATTATTCTTGTCCCTGGCATTCCCATATACATTTTAGAATCAGCTTGATGAGTTTAAAAAAAAAAAAAAGTAAATAAACTAAGCCTGATGAGATCCTGACTGAATTTTTTTAAAAAATATTTTTATTTATTTCTAGGAGAGAGAGAGAGACAGCGTGAGCAGGGGAGGATCAGAGAGAGAGGGAGACGCAGACTCCGAAATAGGCTCCAGGCTCTGAGCTGGCAGTCAGCACAGAGCCTGATGCGGGGCTCGAACCCACGAACCGCGTGATCATGACCTAAGTGAAAGTCGGACGCTTAACCGACTAAGCCACCCAGGCGCCCCTGAATTTTTTTTTTTTTTTAATCTAGAGGTCAGTTTGGGAATAACTGGCATCTTAACCATATTGGCTTTTCTAATCCATGAATATGGTATATTTTTGCAGTTAGGTCTTCTTCATTTTCTCACAGTATCATCCTATGGTTTTCAGTATAGAGGTCTGACAAAACTTTGTTAAATTTATTGCTAAGTATTTTATGTTTTATACTGGTAATGTAAATTTTAATTTGCAATCATTAGCTGTTAGTATACAGAAAAACAAATAATTAAATGTAAGCCCAATTATATTCTGTATGAAAAATATAATTCATCTAAAGATATAAATTGATTTAAATAGCAGAATGGATACAGTCAAATAATTAATTAATTAATTATAATATCAGGTGAACACTCTCCTTGAACATTTAATTAGTGAAAAATTATATCAATTATGCATTTTAAGTGATAAAGTGATATAAAATATAGAATTACAATCAATATTTATATATAACGAATACAATAAAGAAAGACAAAAATCAGAAAAAGACGAGGGGTGAAAATTAAAGATGAAATGTTAAAAAGAAAGTTGAGAGAATGCTAAACAGATATTTTTGTACCTACACTTGAATAAAATACATAAAGACAAGGAGAAATTTCTACAAGCTTCCAGGAGAATAAGCAAAAAAAACTATTCAGATTTTTATAAAACTTTACAAAAGTAACTGTGGATATATTAAGGTAATAAGGTCATATTAAAGACTTGAAATATAATTATTTTCACCTTATACTTTATATCCATCTCACCAAACTAACATACTAATGCAAAGACAAAACTAATTTTTCTGTATGAATATATCTTAGTAGTTTGCTTTCATAATATGCTCTTTGAAATTACTCTTGAATGATTTACAACAAAATTAAATTATGAGAGATTATATAAGATTTAGTGGTAAAATATGACCATAAATATGATCTTAAGAATTAGAATTTGCCAGGATAAAGAAAATGCATATAACTCTTGAAGTGGCAGAAATCTGGGAAAAAGAAAACAATTACAGTGAAGATAAAATGTCAAATTAGAAGGCAAAAATAATCCTTATAATCACATAAAATAGAAATGGATTACATACTTCAGTATAAAGAATAAAGGCTCTTAAGTTAAAAAGGTACAGAAATAAACTCAGCAGTGTACTGTGTATAATAGCTGTGCTTAAAAGAAATAGAACATTGCTGAAAATAAAAGGATAAATGATAGAGGAACTTAACAGAGGACCAACCGGGAGAAGAAGGGGGGAAATGGTGGGGGAAAGGGAGAGAGGCAAACCATGAGAGACTCTTGAATGCTGACAAAAACTGAGGACTGATGGATGTGGGGGGGAGGGGGGATGGGCATGGAGGAGGGCACTTGTGGGGATGAGCACTGGGTGTTATGTGGAAACTAATTTGACAATAAACTATTTGTAAAAAAATAAAAAATAAAAAAAAAAAAACATACAAAATGAAAAAAATGCAGAATGCATGCACCATGACAGTTGTTTCACTATTAGGGAAAACAGCCCCATCAACTGACAAGCTATGAGGATTCAACTTGGGTGAAAAGTTTTCTTAAAGCAAGACATCCCTAATTAGTAAGGAAATTATTTCCATTGCCTAATATTTTTAAGGCACCTGACTGAATAAAGTGTTCCCCCCTTAGGAACATAAACTTTGTCATATTAGATCGCATGCAGAGTAAACATAGCTTAGCACTCTGTCTCGAACATAAATATAAATATAAAATATAAATATAAAATGCCAAAGAGGTACCACAGGACAGTATAATTCACTCTTGAAAAACCACTGTGTCTCTATGACTCATAAACACATTACACCTTCTGTGAACCTTTATTATTTTTAACCTGGACCATATCTTGGGAGTGACTTGTTTCAAAAGTTTATGATGCACTGTGTAAAATAATGTTCTTTCTATTTGTCCTAAATTTCCCTGCTTTCAGGCTTCAAAGAGTCTTCCTGCCCATCCTTGTGCTTTGGAATGTGGTGAACACAAACATATTGATGCCCTTCGTGGCTTTGTTGACTTTGATCATCTCCCCATGCAGCCTGCATCTCTGTGGGCTGAAAGTCTTAATCTTCTTAGTTTGACCTCATGTTTCAGCCCACATACTCCCTTAATTCTTTCATCTGCCCTTTACTGACCCTTCTAAGACTCATATTACTCTGTTAAGGGGTACTAACCAGAGAACTATTTCAAGAGCAGGTGTTCCCCATCTTATCTTTAACTCTCTTCAGTGGGCTATTTAATCAGGCATGCTTATATGTTTTCAGGGGGGTGGGAGCAAACAGGAAAGGAAAAATATTTCAAAGTCAATGTCAGTGCACAGTTTGGAAATATTTTGTCGCCCAAATGATGCAAGAGAAAACTACTCCCTGGACTCCTTTAGTATCTATTCAAACTTGAATGGCATGATTTCCAAAGCATGTGGGAGCTACAGCGGTAGGCACTGTAGAAAAACAAAGAGCCTATTTTTATATACAATTTTCAGAGAGGGGGGAGATGCAAAAACCAGAAAAACAACCCTAAATTTTGCACATGGGGAAAAAATAAAAATTGGATGGCAGCTTCATTTTGATATTTTGGTTCTTAGAAGCTGTTGTTTTTGTAGAAATGGGGAAAAAATTAAAAAAAAAAAGGATAAATAATATACAAAGCAAATATTAAGCAAAAGAAAGACGGTTGCAATTTTGGAAACAAAATTCAATCTTAATGAAAAGTATTATAAGAAACAAATACAGGCACTTTATACTAAATCCAGAAGACATGATTATGAACACGTATACAGCTAACAATATAGATATCAAATGTATTTTAAAGGATATTTTAGAACTATGGAAAATATAACTATCCCAACAAATTTAGTGGATGATTTTAACACTATTCTCAGAAAGTAACATATGAGGCATAGAAAGAATAACCAAAGATGCACAATGCTTGAATGTATAACTGATATAAATTTGGCAGCTTGGAAGCAAAAATAGGCTAATTATTTTGGTATAAACAACCTTTCTTAAAAATCAACTGTAAGTGGCTTACAAAGTATGCCTTAGTAAGTTCCAGAGAAGTAATATTATTCTTTGGTTATATTCTTTGGTCATATATGCAGCATGGTCATATTCTTTGACCATGATGCAACAGTGATATAAATTAATAAGAAGTAAAAGCAAAAATCAAAATAAAATCTATGTAACAACTATAAAATACACTAGTAAGTGACCGTGAACTTAAAACGATATAAGTAAAATTCTAAAATACATAACTAACAGGGGCGCTTGGGTGGCTCAGTAAGTTAAGCATCTGACTTTGGCTCAGATCATGATCTAAAGGTTCAAGCATCGCATCTGCCTCTATGCTGACAGCTTGGAGCCTGGAGCCTGCGTCAAATTCTGTGTCTCCCTCTCTCTCTCTCTGCCCCTGCCCCATCTGTCCTCTCTCTCTCTCTCTCTCTCTCAAAAATAAATAAATTTAAAAAAGTAAAATGCTTTTAACTAACAAAAGTTAGAAATTTACATTCAAATCTGTTAAGTAACTAACATAAACTACAAGGAGGGGCACCTGGGTGGCTCAGTCCAGTAAAGCTTCTGACCTCCAACTTCGGCTCAGGTCATGATCTCACGGTTGGTGGGTTTGAGTCCCGCATCCGGCTCTGTGCTGACAGCTAGGTCAGAGCCTGGAGCCTGCTTCAAATTCTGTATCTCCCTCTCTCTCTGACCCTCCCCTGCTCATGCTGTCATCTCTCTCTCTCAGAAATAAATAAAACATTGAAAAAAGTAAAATAAAATAAACTGCAAAGAAAATATATAACTTGTTGCATATATACACACACACACACACATTAGTTATTCTATAAAAATTAAATAAAAAAAGAACTAAACAAACATGCAAAATAATACATTAGAATAAATCTCAGAAATAGCTATTATCTAAAAAAATTTTTGTAGATGTGAATTAACACTGCAAGATAATAAAAATATACTGAAGGTCACTATAATAAATATGGTACTAAACAAACAAAAAAATGAATTCAATTCTCAGAAACAGCCTAACTTATAAGCAAACTTAATAGATTTTTAGAGTGACACACATCTTAGTTTGGAAAGGATATTTAGTAAATAATGTTGCAAAAACTTACTAATATTAAAAAAAAATAAAGATAGGGGCACCTGGGTGGCTTAGTTGATTGGGCATCTGACTCTTCATTTATGCTCAGGTCATGATCCCAGGGTCATGGGATCAAACCTCAAGTGAGGTTCTGTGCTGAGCCTGGAGCCCGCTTAAGATTTTCTCTCTCCTTCCCCTCTCCCTTGCTCATGCTCGCTCTCTCTCTCTCTCTCAAATCAAATAAATAAAAACAAATAAAAATTAAAAAAATAAACTTGGATTCCTCACATCATAAGCATG
Source organism: Hyaena hyaena (assembly GCF_003009895.1). Taxonomy (NCBI): domain Eukaryota; kingdom Metazoa; phylum Chordata; class Mammalia; order Carnivora; family Hyaenidae; genus Hyaena; species Hyaena hyaena. Next base: position 2,894 of record NW_024082222.1, on the reverse strand, counting down.
TGAACTCTAGATGTATTATAGCTCTAAATTTAAAAAAAGGTAGAATTATAAAGCTAAAAAAGAAAATGTAGGAGAACCCTGTATGTTTGTGACTTAGGAATGGATAAGGAATTAATAAGTACAAAACAAAAAGCATGTTTTGTCTGTGCATGATTATGTCAAAATGAGTTATTTCTGATCAACAACACACATAATAGATGACAGACTGGAAACTGATCTTTGTTATGAGTGAAATCAACAAAGACTAAAGACCCACTAATTAAAGAAACAAATTAGTACAAGAAAGCCTTATCTTTTTACATGAGTGAATTTGGCAGAAATGAGAATTGTCAGTATCTAAGGGATAGGAAATTTACTCTTTTGGGGTAGGGATGTAGGTAGGGGACTTTCATGGACTGATGGGGAGCAGAAACTGTTGCAGCTATTTTGAAAGTAACCTGGCAATAAAAACAAACATAGAACATCACCAGAATAAGAATCATGCATAAAAGCATAATATCACAATATAGGAATCATGTATAAAAGCACAATGTCACAATATAATTTGTGCAAACTAAAATACAATGAAACAGCATACTTTATATAAGATGATATACATAGACATGCACACAAACACTGATGTAATAAATCATAAATATGAGTACCTATAGGGAAAAGGAGAAAAGAAGCAGAAACAGATGATCAAGGAAAAAATTAAAATAATAATAAATAAAACTGAGATATCTTTTGCAATGATAATGATGAGAATGTATTGTAAAGTGAGTAGGATAATGCCCCTTAGAAGTATGATGCCACTGACATTAATAAAAAGGAGAAACAAGAGAAGAAAATTCAATGTATAGTCTATTCAAACAAATACTCTTATAAATTGTTAATTGTTGGTCTGCATAAGTTAGTTTCAATATTTTTATCACTTTAGAAATATCAGTTTATTTCAGATTCATATTGGTCTGGAGAATATTGGGTTGAGACATGTTTATTATGATTACGGGAAATTTCAGACCAGTTTTTGCCACCAGCTTTTTTCTTTTTATAAAAGTAATAAAATAATTACTTACATGGTTATCAAAATTTTTTAGGAACACTCAAAGTATAACTTCCAACCAGTAATGAGAATATTTTAACTTTCTACTAAACACCAGCAGCTATAGTGTTTTTAAATTAAATCATACAAATCAACTGCAACATTTAATTATTCACACATTGGTAGTAATAGCATTTATGGTGTTAGCTGTCTTGACTTTGAACTGTCATTTGCAGAAATTTATAACACAAATTAGAGGCAATAGTCCATACAAGAAGAGCCTTTTGTTATTTAATAGAGCCCTTCAATTGCAAAGAGCAAAGAACTCAACAATGTCAAATACAGTCTCATAAGCAATTGGGATATATATCTTGTAGAAGCTGAGTACTTCATAGGGGTTTACTATTTGTCTCTGACAAATAACTATTATAAATGAACTCCTTGATCATGCTAAATGGTAGTTGTTTCCCTTTAAAAATATTAGATTTCTTATTATAGTCTTTTTCATTTTGACCACGTGTATTCTTTTTACTCTTTGCCTTGAAAACTGTATTATATAATATCAGAAAGGTTTCAGTCTATTTACAAGATCAGATTTACACAAAGCTACAGAAGATTTAGTAATAATGGAGCTTTGTTGGATGTTAAATTGACTATTCTCAGTTGGTCTAAATAATTTTTTAAATTGTTAATGGAGAACTAGCCATAATGGACTGTAGCCTTTCCCTCTATCACCATAGCTAATATTTAAATCTCTTTACTTTTGTTCTCTCTTGATTGGGCACTTCATAAATATTTGCTATCAATAATGATGATTTAGCAATTTTTAAAAATTTCAGCTTTCTTCTTTTTCTACATTTAGTAAAGAAATAAAAGAAACATAAATCTATCTACAAAAAACAAGATGAGTGTCTGTGATAATGACAGAGGAAAAAGAGATACATACAAAATTTGAAAGCTCAAAGGTAGTAATAGACCTAGCTGACAAAGGAAAGCTGACCCCTAAATATCACTGAAGGCAGCAGGTGTGTAGATGTTAAGAGCTGGAGGATTGTTTGAAAGTCTTTATAGGTAGTAGTGAGATTCTCAAAATGCCCATCCAATGTAGTCAGGCAATTCTCACCTTTCACCACCGTAACAGAAGACCAGAGCTTTACTCTCTAGAGCACTTGAAGTAAACAGACTGGACTCTGAAACAAAAGGCACAAAAGAAAGAGGTGGATTTAACTGGTTGTGGTACTTAAAAGCCTAGGATTAAGTGGAAATTGACCTACTGAACACTGAAAACTATAGTCTACCTTAACAGACTGACTACAAGTATGCTGGGGCTCACATTTACAAGTGCACTGGCAGGAAATTAGAAAAATCCACTCTAGAAAAATCAACTTGCCTCAAAGAAAAGATCCACATTTAAGAATATTCACATTTAAGAATACTCCCATCATACTGCCATATACCCTGCTGCTAACATTATAATAAAGTCCAAAACAGCATTTTAATGCCTCAAGGATAAGTATAAACAAACGAAAAGATCACACAGATTTGAAAAAAAAAAAGATTTGTCATTCTAGAAAGAGACCAAAATAAAATTAAATAAAGGAACTCAATTTTAGAGTTTAGAAAACAGACACAATTTAAGAAACAATAGAAAAGTAACTAAGATCTTCAAAAAAAAAAAAAGAAGATACATCATATAAAAGATAAAAACATTGGTTGTTTTTTGTTTTAAATGAGAGTATTCAGAGAGGGCAAGATGGCAGAGAAGTAAGGAGCTCCGTACTTGCACTCGCGCCCATACATCACACAGAAAAGATATGAAGCCATTGGAAACCTTACAAAACCTGAGAGATTGGGAGAAAAAAGACGCAGA